>NC_135802.1:36401297-36701297 GCF_964213995.1 Mustelus asterias
GCTCAGTATTTTTGAATTTCAGCATCGAAGCACTGGAATTTTTAAAGCTACATAATTGTCTTCAAAATTGTTTCACTTACTCTCCATAAATCAACCAAATTCACTTGGTTTTCAGAAAGCCCTCAAAATCCGACATTAATTATTGTGATAGTTTAAGCCTGTCACCTGACAAATTGTTTTGTGCTAAACCACGAACGAGTATTTTGGTTTACAAGACCGCAAATGGTACAAACCAATGCATGATATGTGGTAACTGCTGTATTAATAAGTCCTGGTGTTTCTGGTTTTGCTGACATATAATCTATAAAATTTTATTCCTTAATGTATATGACAGGACCAGAGGTGAGTTTAGCTCAAAAATTGGCAGAAGTAAAAAATACAAAACCTTGCTGACAGTTGCGTCCAGCTACATGAACTACGCATTGAGTTGTTTTTGATGATTAGCAGCAGAAAATTAGGAATCAGTGGAAAAATGTGATGTGATATCCTGTTTTCAGCAGCAGTGAAATATGACTGAATAACTGCTGAATAGTTCGAGGTAAAACAAAATTTGATTCAAAGTTATAATGTATTTCTGATCAAAATATCTTGCAAATTACAATAAATCTACTTCATAAAGGCAATTGGAGTAAGTGAAAATATTTGTGTAGCCCACAGATCAGCAATTCTCTTCATAACGCTGCATACCGTGTTGTTTTTGTTAAATGCTGCTTTTGTTTTTGCTGCGCAGTCAACTGTTTTTGTTTATTTATCCTCTTGAACCTCCATTAAAGAAAAGGAAAATGTAATTTTTTAAAAAACAATGAAAAAAACAAAAGAATTTCAACAAAAAAAGCTACTTAAAGCAAAAATATGCAGATAGTTAAGTATAGGCACCTCCACTCCGCTTATGGCCAAGCGCTCCTGTTCAAAAATAGGGAAGCTCTGGTAACTCGTTTAAACATATTTAGAAAAAAATCATTTCCTTGTCTCCATCTAATCAAATTGCCAAAGTTTATGCAGGTCACTGTGGAACCGGGGTGGCACAGTGGTTAGCACTGCTGCCTCCCAGCGCCAGGGACCTGGGTCCGATTCCTGGCTTGGGTCACTGTCTGTGTGGAGTTTGCAGGTTCTCCCCGTGTCTGCGTGGGTTTCCTCCGGGTGCTCCGGTTTCCTCAAAGTCTGAAAGACGTGCTGATTAGGTGCATTGACCTGAACAGGCGCCGAAGTGTGGCGACTAGGAAAATTTCACAGTAACTTCATTGCAGTGTTCATGTACGCCTTGTGACTAATAAATAAACTTTACTTTGCTTTTAACTTCTGGGATGCGTGGCCCATTGCGGAAAGTACAAGTAGCAGAATGCTTAATTTCCTGTTGCGTTTCAACAACAGCTTGCAGTTGGTGCATGTTTATTGCAATAACTTAACAAGTTTACTGTTGATATAAAGTGCTGGCACCAGGTTTCACTCCATTACCACAGTACCAAAATTGTCCTTATCAAAGTCCCAAATAAAATCCAATCAGACAGTGACAAAGGTGAACTATCTCCTTGCCATTCTGAACCAGTCAGCAGCCTTTGACACAGTTGACCACATGATCCTCTTTCCATGCCTTCCCACTATCTTTCAACTGGGATGGACTTTTTACATTCTTATCTACTGAGTAGTCGTCAAAGTATCGCCTGCAATGGCTTCTCATTCTGCTCCTCGATCATCATTGCTTCTGCTGTCTCCCAAAAGATTTATATTTAGCACCTTCCTATTTCTCATCTATTTGCTGTCCCTTGATAACATCATCCAAAAACATAGCATTAGTTTTCACATATGGGACGGCACGGTGGCACAGCAGCTAGCACCGCTGCCTTACAGGGCCAGGGACTTGGGTTCAATTCCGGCCTTGGGTGACTCTGTCTGTGTGAAGTTTGCATGTTCTCCCCATGTCTGCATGGGTTTTCTCTCACCGTCCAGAGATGTGCAGGTTAGGTGGATTGGCCATACTAAATTGTCCCTTGATGTCTCAAGATGTGTAGATTAGGGGAATTAGTGGGGTTATGGGGATAGGGCATGGATGGGATGCACTGTCGGAGAGTCGGTATAGACTTGATGAGCTGAATGGCCTCCTTCTGCACTGTAGGGATTCTATATACACTGACAACATTCAACTCTGCCACAGCACCACTTATTTTGACTCCTCCGCTGTTGCTAAATTATCAGAATGCTTATCGAAAACTCAACACCAGATGAGCAGAAATGTTCTCCAATTTAAATATTGGGAAGACTGAAGCAATTGTTTTCAGTCCAAGCTCCAAACGCTGACTCCATTCCTCTCCCTGGCAACTGTCTGAGACTAAATCACTCTGTTCACAACCTTGACCAATGTTGGCTCCTGGGCAAGCAATGACTTGAGTTTTAAAATTGCTATCCTTGTTTTCAAATCTGTGGCATCGCCCCTCTCTATGCCTGTCACCTCCTCTGACCCCACAAGCTTCTTGAACTATCTCAATCTAATTCGAGCCTCTTGAGTATCCCTGATTTTTTTTTTTGAACTGTTCCACTATTGATAACCATGATTTCAGTTGTCTAGTACCTAAACTCTGGAACTACTTCCCTACACTTCTGCCTCTCCACCTCCCTTTCCTCCTTTTAACGCACCTCTTAAACATACCTCTTTGACCAAGCTTTTCGTCATCTGACCCAAAGATTCCTTATGTGGCTCAGTGTCAGATTTTATTTTATTATGTGTTTGTGCAGTGCCCTGAAGTAGTTTATTAAAGGTGCTATTTAAATATAAATTGTTGTTGTAAATTCTAGATCAAGTGAAGAGTAAGTAATTCAAATGGGCTCGGCAGAATTTTGGATCTCTCGTAGGATTTTGACAAAATGCTGCCCAGAAGCTGATTAATTAAACTCAAGGCAATTAGGAATAATGATAAGCCCTTGGAATGGATTTTAAAAAACTAAATAAAGGATAATAAAGGATAGGAAAGGATTAGCATATTTTTTACAAGAGTGCCCAGGGCTTAATGTTGAGGTCACTATTGTTTCTAGCTTACATAATTGTCCAGAATTCAGGAACTCTGTCAAGTTAGCAAATGCAAGTTAGGCTAATTTATTCATGAGAGTTAAATTGTATTGTTAAATAAAGTGTGTTTTGATAAAAGCTAATAGAAACACACCTGGAGTGAAACACCTTTTCCTCGCACTAATACCAAAATAAGAAAAACTGTTGCGGTCTAGTCGGGTTTCATAACATACTTTGGGGTTTCTGCTCAGGTACCCTAACAATATTGCAGATGTGGGCAACCTGTTGGTCTGATGCTAATTGCAAACTCTCCATGTTGCATGTCTTTGGGGTTGTGGCCATCATCCATATGGCTTTCATGACTCAGCCATTGGAGTTGCTGCTGACTCAATAGCAAACCTGCTCGGCATCCGTGCATGCTGGTGTACCTCCATATTTGCCACTGTGTCCTGCCAGGTGATGCCCAATATTCACCTGAGGCAATGGATGCAGGATCAGTTGCTTTTCTTTTTAATTTATTAGTGTCACAAGTAGGCTTACATTAACACTGCCATGAAGTTACTGTGAAAATCCCCTAGTCGCCACACTCTAGTGCCTGTTCGGGTACACTGAGGGAGAATTTAACATGGCCAATGCAGCTAACCAGCACGTCTTTCGGACTGTGCGAGGAAACCGGAGCACCCGGAAGAAACCCACGCAGACACGGAGAGAATGTGCACACTCCGCAGACAGTGACCCAAGTTGTGAATTGAACCTGGGTCCCTGGCACTGTGAGACAGCAATGCTAACCACTAGGCCACCGTGCCGCCCTAGACTTAACAAGTTGTTTGTTCCTCACAATGCAAAGGACGGTGCTGAGAACACAATCCTGGTACACATGGAGCTTTGTACTTTTAGTTAGTTTGCTGTGAGTTCCTGCTCAACCTCTCACTTTTGACATAACAGTGTAGCATTGATGATTCTCGTGCTGATTTGAGCATCAAGGGATAGGTTGCAGGTAATTGTTGATTCGAGGTATATGAAGCTGTTGACTTCCAGAATGAGGTTGTTGAAATTGATGAAAGATGGAGTCCCGACACCTTGTCTCCTAACTTTGGTCTTCGTGACATTGATTGTCAGTCCAAATTTCTTGCAAGGATGGGGGAACTGATCAACAAGCTGCTGCAAGTGAAAGGGATGCTAGTGCAGCATCATTAGCAAACAGCAACTCACGCAGTTTGGTCTTGGTGCACTGTTTTGCCAGTTGAAAGGTTACTATCAGCTTTGCCATTACCACACAAGTGCCAGGCAATGACCATCTCCAACAAGAGAGAATCTAGCCATTGCCCCTTGACACTCAGTGGCTGAATCCCGCTCCTTCAACATTCTGGGGGTTACCATTGACCAGAAACTGAACTGGACCAGCCATATAAATATTGTGGCTGCAAGAGCAGGTCAAAGGCTAGGAATCCTGTGGCAAGTAACTCACCTCCTGACTCCCCAAAGCCTATCCATCATCTACAAGGCACAAATCAGAAGTGTGATGTAATTCCCCTTGCTTGGATGAGTGCAGCTCCAACAACATTCCAGAATCTCAACACCATCCAGCACAAAGCAACATTGCTTGATTGCTACTCCTTCCACAAACATTCACTCCCTCTACGACTGATGAACATTGGCAGCAGTGTGTACCATCTATAAGATTAATTGCAGGAACTCACCAAGGTTCCTTAGGCAGCACCTGCCAAATCCACAACTACTACTAGAAGGACAAGGGCAGCAGATATTTGGGAACACCGACACCTGTAGGTTCCCTTCTAAGTCACTCATCCCATCCTGACTTGGAAATATATCGCCATTCCTTCACTGTCTTGGAGTCAAAATCCTGGAATTTGCTCCCTCACAGCACTGTAGGTGTACTTACACCTCATGGACAGCTGTGGTTCCAAGATGGCATCTTACACCACCTTGTGAAGGGCAACGAGGGATGGCAATAAATGCTAGTCTAGCTTGCGACACCCGCATCCTCAGAAGTGAATGAAAGAAAAGCTCTAGCATGCAGGTAGATGCCCTCAGTTGAGTCACTGAAAATGTACACTAGCAGCATGGAGAAAAATAGACCAAAGAGAATTGGTGCCAGGACACAAGTGCTTTGTCAGGCTGCTGATCTTGAGTGTTTGATGTTGCTCCATTGCAAACGATAGAACTGCGCATGTTCTTGTGGAAAAAAGAAATGATGCCCAGGAGTCCCAAGAGGGCAGCTTATTTTCTGCGACAGTTTAAAAAGCCCGCCTCTGCTGACGAAATCGAAGGCCTTAGTGAAGGCAATTTAGCGTGCTCGGGATTGCAGGGCTGTACTATACCTTGAGGAAACATTGAAAATAGGAGCAGGAATAGGCCATTTGGTCCTTCAAGCCTGCTCCACCATTCAGTGTGATAATGGCTGATCCTCTCCTCATGCCCCTTGACACCTTAGAAATCAGTTTCCTCCTTACATATATTCGGTGATTTGGCCTCTACAGCCTTCTATGGTAGAGAATTCCATAGGTTCACCATCCTCTGAGTGAAGAAGTTTGTTCTCGTCTCAGTCCTAAATGGCCTGTATCCCTGCATCCTGAGACTGTAATCATTGTTCTGGACCCTTTCCATCCAGAGGAAACAACATCCCTGCATCCAGTCTGTCAAGCGCTGTCAAATTTACACGTTTCAATGAGACTCCCTCTTCTTCTAATTTCTAGTGAACATAAGCTGAGTTAACCCAATCTATTCTTGTATGACAATCCTGCCGTCCCAGGAACCAGTCTGGTGAACCTTCGCTGCACTGCCACTGACAAGCTGTATACACTACTCCAGGTGCAGTCTCACTAAAGCCCCCTATAGCTGCAGTAAAACATCCTTGCTCCTGTACTTCAGTCCTCTTGCAATGAAGGTCAACATACTATTCACTTTCCTAACTGCTTGCTGTCAGTGCATGCTCACTTTCAGCGACTGGTGTACTAGGACATCCAGATCCCTTTGTACGTCAACATTTCCCAATTGGTACCATTTAAATAATACTCTGCCATTCTGTTTCTCCATCCGAAGTGGATAACTTCACATCTATCCATATTGTACTGCAGATGCCAAGTTTTTGGCCACTCACTCAATTTGTCTGAACCTTGAAACTTCTTAACATCCTCTTCGCCATTCACATTCCAACCAAGTTTTGTGTTGTCAGCAAACTTGAAAATATTACTTTAGTTTTCTTCATTCAAATCATTGATATATATCGTGAATAGCTGAGGCCCAAGCACTGATCTAAGCGGGATACCACTAGTCATTGCCTGCAATTGGAGTTCAAAGGTAGAACAAGAGAGTGAATAGCCAGGCCTTTATGAATGGGGTTTGGACTCCCTTAAGCTACCATATTACCTTGTGAACTACAATGATGGAGAGATTGGTTAGTGTCTATTTTTAATCGTTTTGAGCATTTCTTGACTACAATGGCATACTGTTCTGATTACAAAGAAGTCTTTTTCAGATTAGTATGAAATATCCAGGCTGCCCAGAGCCAGGATTTAACCTCGGGCACGCTGGATATGTTCCATTTTGGATTTCTGTTGATTGTTTTATAGGATTAAAAATATAGCCACCTTCCTATGCCAGATCCATAGCTTTAGTCGGGGTGCTGTGGGAAGCTTTGCGAATATACTTAAATGTTCAGCGTTGGCTTCCATGTTACTGTTTGTTATCATCCTGGCCTTTGAGGTAGTTCTCTAGGTATTCAATGACTGGAATGGAGTAGGTCCTGATCATTAAGGCCTTGTTTTTCACCCTCCCCAGTTTACCTCCGTGTTTACTTGGTGTGTTGAGGAAAGACACTACTACAGACAGCCTTTGTTTGCTATCATAAAATCCCTACAGTGCAGAGGAGGCCATTCGAAGGCAGAGATAGTTTCAGTGATAGCTCAACAATTAAAATTGCCAGAAACAGTCTGCATTGGAATGGTCTAGAATTCAATTACAAATGGGACAGCTTGAATTAGAAGCACAAGGGAAAAAGAGAGAGTAGCTATTGCAGCGGAAAAAGAAAAGCAGAAAGTGGTAAGGGAAAGAAAAAAGGAAAAAGAATAAGGCTCAGGGCAAACAAAAGAGAAAAGAGAGACCATTAGCACCTGAGGAACTGGAAAGAAAATTTCAACCTTAAATTGCAGAAATGCAAAAGGTTAAAACTGCGAGTAGCAGCAGAAATGGCAGATGAATTTGAGTTAGTTCATTAATCAAGGTTTGGGTTTCGACATCCATTTCAATTTGTCAGGAATAGAAATTGGGGAAAAGAGAAATCCTCAGGTGGTCAAGACAAAAGAGATAGTAATGGGGCTGGAAGAGAAATAAGAAACCCTAGATGTTCTCATTGTTACAAAGTCAGTGTGTTAGTGGCTTAAGAAAAGTACTGGGAAGACAGACATGGTAAAACAGGATAAGCCAGAGAGGTTTGTAAAAATAACAAAGGAAATCATGGTTGAAACTAAAGAGGTGCAAAATAATGTACAACTTGTTCAGAGGTTAGTTGATAAGCAAAGGCCAGATCTCTTCAAAGAGTTTATGTGGCTACAGTTTACTCATGTATTTTTTGGATAGAGTCCCTCTGTCAGGAGTGATCCTTGACTTTATTTTGATATTTTTCATTCTTACTAAAAAAGCTGTCCACTGCAAATTTGAAGTTGATTTAGTGAAAAACTCAGCAGACAGGTTTAAAGAAAAGTCTAAAACCTATGTTTTTCACTATCAGTCATCACAAGCTAGGAAGGATTGGCAGCCTGAATAGAAGCCTTTGATGGGCTGGAATTTGTCCTGCAGGCCATATGTTGGACAACGCTGTGACTGGGTCATTAAAGATTTTTTTTTAAAAAACTGACAAAGTAGTCCAAAGTGAAAAGTTTGAATTGAAAACTCAAAGTAAGGGAGGAGGCAATGAAACATCCCAATAAGCTGCTTTCTACCACACTTCATTAAGTCTGGAAAACAAATGAGACATACAAAACCATGTTGGCCATGAATTTTCATTTCAAAGCAACACCCAAATCTTCCCGGTTCCCCAGTCGTTTCCTTCACAACCACATCTCTTTGGCAATATGATTCCCATCACACTGGCATTTAGGGGAACCTTTCTAGATGTACATAAACAATGAGTATCAGAAGGCTACTGACAACTGAAGAAATGCAGCTAACCCTAATCTTGCCCTCACTGAACATTTATGCATAGGCATATTTGGCCCAGCTTAGTACCAACAAACTGAGTCTGTGGGGAGTACATTTTGAAAGATTGTTTGAAATAAGAAGTTATACTCCAGGATGATTAGTAGCATTGAGACTTTAAAAATTACATCATCATAAAGCTCTTAAACATCTGGAAACTAAATAAAAACAAACACAAAACTGTCCTGTTAAGCATTAACTATGACAGAATAATTGATCAGTTCCAAGCAAATATACACGTGATCAGCTTGTTTCATCATAATTATGTGAGCAGGACAAAGTGGGGGTGTTGAATTTCTTGGCTGTAATTAAGTATTCAGTGCATCTTACACTGGTGGCACAGTGGTTTGCACTGCTGTCTCACAGCATCAGGGACCCGGGTTAAATTCCGACCTCGGGTCACCGTCTGTGTGGAGTTTGTACATTCTCCCCGTGCCTGCATGGGTTTCCTCCGGGTGCTCCGGTTTCCTCCCCACAGTCCAAAGATGTGCGGGTTAGGTTGATTGGCCATGCTAAATTGCCCCTTAGTGTCGGGGGATTAGCAGGATAAATATTTGGGGTTACGGGAATGGGGCCTGGTTGGGAGTGTGATCAGTAACGCGATGGGTCATAGAAATCATAGAAACCCTACAGTGCAGAAGGAGGCCATTCGGCCCATCGAGTCTGCACCGACCACAATCCCACCCCACATATTTTACCCGCTAACCCCTCTAACCTACGCATCCTAGGACTCTAAGGGGCAATTTTTAACCTGGCCAATCAACCTAACCCGCACATCTTTGGACTGTTGATTTCACTGGAAGGACAGAGGCTGAGGGGAGACCTGAAAGAGGGTGATTAAAATTGAGAGACATTGACAGAGTGGATAGGCTTTTTCCTAGGGTGGAAGTGTCAATTACAAGAGCACAGGTTCAAGGAGATGTGCAGGGGAGGTTTTTCACGCAGAGTGTGGTGGGTGTCTGGAACATGCTGCCGGAGGAAGTGGTGGAGTAAGCACATTAGTAACATTTAAGAGGCATCTGGATGGGTGCATGAATAGGGAGGGAATTGAGGGATACAGACCTTTTAAAGGCAGAAGGCATTTTTTAGTTTAATTAGGGTATCATGATCAGCACAGGCTTGGAAGGCCGAAGGGTCTATTCCTGTGCTGTACTTTGTTCTTCTATTTTGAAATGAAAATGTAACTTTCTTTCCTGTAAGCTTAGCTCCTCCCATTACATGATTGGCACAGGCTTGGTGGGCCAAAGGACCTTTTCCTGTGCTGTACTGTTCTTTGAGATAAGGAAAGTGGGCACAAATTAAGGCAGAAAGAGAGGATGAAGCAGCAGGAATGCACTTCTATAATACACCAATTCATATGTGGATTGTGACTCCATATTAAAATCTTTGGAATGTAGGCTGCCAGTAATAGTGCATGAGGTTAGGTAATGCTTGTCCGCCATCCCGCTTCCCTCTCTGAAGTATTGCTCTATGGGCTCCAGGAGTCCTGCCTGCCCAGAAAAATGTTGATATCAGCATGTTAATCATAACAAAAAATAATTTCAGTAAAAAGATAGGGAGACATTGAAAAAGGAATAAGAATTTGAACGGAAGGTTCATAGATTGAATCCTGCCTGCTTAGTAAAGTGGCTACTTATACCAGTGCTGTAAATCCCTTAATTTTGGTGACCAGGTTTGAAAATTTGTTTTATGAAGAGCTGCAAAAGAATGTGTTATGTTCGCACTCAAGTAGCAAACACCAAGAATAGATGTACAAAATAGGAAAACACTTGGGGATTCTGTTTGGTAATAGTTAATTGAAAAACGGTCACTTTTGTTGATATTCAGTTTATAGCCAGAGAATGAGCTGGATGTGCTGAGAATATTCATAATGTTGTCAACACAGGCAGTAGGATTAGTAATATATAATAGGAGGTCATCACCATATAAGTACACACGGCACTCCACACCAGCTTGGTGGATACCCTTTAGCAGTGTCGATGACTTTAAGACTATGGATAGGGGTTCTATCGCCAGGCAAAGAGGCGTGCAGAGAAAGGGCACCTTTGTCAAGTCCCTCTAGATGGAGGGAAGTACCTTGAGTTTTATTTGTAAAGTTGAGTCCACCAATTCCTGTTTCAATTTTCTTTGTTCAGTAATATATGCATTGTAAAGAAATTAATTTCCTTTGAGGGCTGTTCTGAGGGTCTGCCATAGTACTGATGGGCTGGTGGAATTAGATTAATTTGTTTTTTTAAAAAAATCTATACTGGTGGACTTACAAAAATCTTTGTCAGAGTAAGGCTGTGTTAAATCTCCATGGAGGCTGACCTTTAGCTTTGGACATAAGAGCCAGGTCATTGGAGTGGAGTGCATGATCTGATATCACGATGTCCAAATACTCAGCAGTTTTAACTGTGGGAAGAAGAGATATCTAAGAAGTAGTAGTCAATGCGTGAGTAAGCATTGTAGACATGAAAGAAGTAGGAAATGTCCCTTGCGGCTGGGAAATGCAAAGGGTCAACACAACCCATTTGACTCATAAATGTGGAGAGAGCCCTGGACCGACTGGAAGGAGTAAAAGTCTTTGGACTTGTAATCTAGCCCTGGATCTATGCCACAGTGGGTGGGATTTTATGGCTTCGCTCACCCCGAAACCAGACAATCCTGCCCGAGGCCAACAGACCTTCACATGGTCCATCCCTTGCCCGCTCCAATTCCCGTGGCTGGCAGGACTGTAAAATTCACCTCAGTGTATTTAAAGGGATGTTGTGTTACTAAGACCATTATAACCTAAGATATGCTTTGTAAGCTATGTTAACCTTAAAACTATGTATCATGTGTCTCTCTTCCTCCACATTTTCTTAAAAAAAAGTAACAGTTACAGTCTTTTGAGCCAGGGTTCCATTCTGGGATCTTCCCGTCCAGTTACAACATCAGCTGGGATCATAAGTTGTACAGTTCAATCATTTTGTCTTGGTGTGTTGAGATGTGTAAGAGACATGGTATTTATTTTCTATTATTGAGTACTCTCTTGGTTTCATTCTAAATTGTTGATTCTAATCCAGCTTTCTTTGCAGATATTGTCGTGTTGGTAGAATTACAAAACAGTTTTCAGCTTATTTGGTGTGGCAATAAACTAGATTTGCTATCTGGCAGTTTCTTGAACTGTTGAGCAATTTTGATAAACTAGTAAAATGCTAGTACTGAAAATCCAATTTCATTTAAAACTTTAACCAGTTGGACCCCCATTTGTACTGTTGTTTGAGCATGACCTATTATAACTGCACTACAGATTGACAAAAAAATGTGGGCAATTTAACTGTTTTTGCATCACCATTCCTCACCTCCACCCCCCCCCCCCCCCCCCCCCCCCCCCCGACTTTTTCAACTGAAAATAAACCAACATTTTCATTGCAACATTTGGTGTTGTGTCACTGAAATTGTCAAGGGTATGTTCTTCAGAGTGCTGATTGATGAAGCAGGAAAGGAAGTTTTAGTTGTGTGGTTTTAATGCTGCAACTGAATTCTTGTAAAAATGTAACTTTCCCAATGTTCTTTTGAAAGCTGTATGTATCATTCTGAAGATGTCCTCGTGTTCCTATCCCTTCATGGCTTTGCACCTATCTATCACTGTAACCTCCCTACAACCCTCCAAGAAGCCTGTGTTCTATCAACTTTGTTCTTTTGTACTTTTCACCCATTCAAATTTGCACTTCATCCCCAGTCCTTGCAGAGTTAATTTCAGTACCCTCCAATCCAATCTGTTAAGAAATTACACAGATGCTTGCCCTTTTCATTCAGGTCCCAGATGCGCTGTTTCCTTTGCTGTGTTGTCATTAGCTCACTTTCAGCAACACGACGCACACAAATGTAAAAGCTAAATATGCAAGGGAAAGTCTAACTCACGGCAGACACTGTTGCTTAGACTTTTGTCTGGCCATTGCTGGCTGTGCCTTCATCCGTCTCTGGAACTGCATCCCTCTTCATCATTACTCCTCTCCTCTTTTAAGACACTCTTAAAATCTACCTCTTCAATCAAGCTTTTCATCACCATTCCTCCTCTTTTCCCCTTTTGACTTACCAATTTTTGCTTGGTTTCACTTTATGTTAAAGGTGCTATGTAAATGGCTAATCCTTGTATAAGGAACTTTGTGGTATTAGCCAAGCGGATCTGTAAAGTGTGATGCAATTAATGAACAAAATTCAGAAAATTACATTTTTAAAATCTTCTCCATAAACTTAGGATGCAATCCTAGTCATTATCTGCAGTTAAAATGGTGTACATATTACATGTACCGATTTGGGCAAACTGTTTAAATGGGGTGTCAGACTGGAGTTCTGTTTTGCTCACTGCAGCCATTCTGCTGAGCCAGTTCCTTTTCCAAGACAATCTGCTTCAGGAAATGGCAGTTGACTGATTATAGATTGCAGGCTGATTGAACAAAATCCATTTTCTACTAATTTCATTTGGTTTTCTGTGCTTTGGAAAATTAAAAGTTCCTCTTGAAGGGCATAATAGCACAGTGGTTTGCACGGCTGCCTCACTACCAGGGACCCGGGTTCAAATCTAGCTTCGGGTCACTGTCTGAGTGGAGTTTGCAAGTTCTCCCCGTGTCTGCATGGATTTCCTCCGGGTGCTCCGATTTCCTCCCACAGTCCAAAGATGTGTGGGTCAGGTTGATTGGCCATGCTAAATTGCCCCTTAGTGTCGGGGGATTAGCAGGGTAAATACGTGGGGTTACGGGGTTAGGGCCTGGGTGGGATTGTGGCCGGTACAGACTTGATGAGCTGAATGACCTCCCTCTGTACTGTAGGGATTCTATTCTATGATAACATGTCAGGGATGCTATAATGTTATTACAATACTTACAAGTTATAATTTTGATTTTTTAATCATATTTAAAGAGGTGACCTAATTTGTGTCTATCCGTTAACGTTCAGGTTATGGCTTAACATAGATATATATTCCTCTGAATTACCCAGACTGTTTCATTGTTGTGTACAACCGACTGAGTAAAGGTTGGCTGAAATGCCAGGAAGTAGGAAAGCCTCTGACATTAATCATGACTTTAATCTTTCCAAGTAATGCCTATGGGCCAAAATTGAGAGAGCAGCCCATCCAACAGTGTCTGCTGTGAGGTTAGACTTTCCCTTGCATATTTAGTTTTTACACTTTTTTGTGTCGTATTGCTGAAAATGTGAGCTAATGACAACACAGCAAAGGAAGCAGCACATATCTGGGACCCGAGTGAAAAGGGCAAGCATCTGTGTATTTTCTTAACAGATCGGATTGGAGGGCACTGAAATTAACTCTGCAAGGACTGGGAATGAAGTGCAAATTTGAATCGGCAAATACAAAAAGAGTAGAGAGTAGGGAAGAGATTTGATCAAGGGGGGGGGAGGAAAAGAGACAAAGAAAGCACTTTTAAAGAGTAAGATTAGAAATCTTACACTTAGTCTCCAACAAGAATTAATACTTGAAGGAATTAGACCTCTCAATTCTAACAGTTCATTTTCAATCCAACAGTTGAATTGACAGTAATTAATATTAATCAGATTGTTAATAGTGCGCATAGACTGAAATGATTTGACTTAAACTTTTGTTGTTTCAACCAGTCCCCAGGCAAGAACCCCCCAATTTGTTACCTTCCACCCCCTCTGTGGAAGCTAGCTCGGCACGAGCCCTACTTTGTTTTGATTCTGGATGGGCTACCCCAAATGGTTATGCTCCCAGGTGAGGAGGGAAGAACTGTCTTTATTCAGCCCCTCAGTTGGTCGCAACAAGTTCCTTTTGAAAAGGATCCCTTCCCTTCTGGGTATCTCCAAGTCCAAATGCATTTGTGTTAAAATGAGCCAATTTAACCAGGTTTTCTTGAGCTAAAGAGAGAGTGAGTTTATTAGTTATTGAAACACAAGAAGAAAATAATAAGCAACATACATGCACACAGATCAGAAATGAGAATTGAGTCTAAAACTAAAATAAAAATGAATCCATGTTTGACTAGACCGCGAGGAGTAAATGGTGAAACATTGTGGCCGTTAAGATGCCTGGGTCCAGTATTGCTGATTTCAGCAGTTGAGAGCTTCTTGTTTGGAGATCCTTGGTTCTGCAGGTTAGCTGAAAGAAGTTGTTCAGCTTCCTCTTCAGCTGTGGCTTTGCAGACTTGATTCGCTTCCAGCAATCCGATAGAGAGCGAGAACTTTTACTTGCCAGCAATGGGGGTACATCATCAATGTTCTTCAGTGGTGATCTTTCACAGCATACACCGGCACAATAGAACTAGAACATCAGACTAGCACACACAGACCAGAGTTGTAGCTGGTTCAGAAACATTGGATTCTTTAGGGTAGCTGGAAAGCTTTCCGATTTCCTTTAGCTTGTGGCTTTTGCTGAGCTTTCTTCCGTCAACAGAGAGCTATCTTTTCCTGAAAGCTTCATTTGCAAGGGTGACGGACTTGTCTCCTCGTGTTTCTGTGTCACGTACTCTGACACCCCAGCACCAGTGTGCCCTGATCAAGTCTGCAGCTGGCTTTTATCCCAGTTCCCCCTGTGTATTCCTGGAAAGGGAAGATCAAAAGCATGTCTGGGATTTAACACAGTAAGAAGTTTAACAACACCAGGTTAAAGTCCAACAGGTTTATTTGGTAGCAAAAGCCACACAAGCTTTCGAGGCTCTAAGCCCCTTCTTCAGGTGAGTGAACCTGAAGAAGGTTGACTCACCTGAAGAAGGGGCTTAGAGCCTCGAAAGCTTGTGTGGCTTTTGCTACCAAATAAACCTGTTGGACTTTAACCTGGTGTTGTTAAACTTCTTACTGTGTTTACCCCAGTCCAACGCCGGCATCTCCACATCATGGGATATAACACTCAGGATGGTTTCAGCCTAGATGATAACCAGCTTCCGTGATCTCTCTTTTGCATTGCTTCTTCCATTGAAGTGTCTCTGTCTCAGGACTGAGTCTAATCGACATGGGAATTCCAGCAAATTGTCACTTTGCAGTCTCAGCCAGTTTGGCTTGTATGTCCATAGCTTTTTAAAAACAGATCTTTCTTAGAAGTTCAGTATGTCCACAAGTTCAGGGCTATAATCTGTTGTCATGGCAGTGCAGAGTTTAGTTTATATCTACTGTGCTTTTTAAAAAAATTATTTCATGGGATGTGTTGTTGGCACAGCCAACATTTGTTGCCCATCTAATTGCCCTTGAAAATAATGGTGAGCTGCCGCTTTGAACCACTGCAGTCCACGTGCTGTAGGGACTCCTCCAGTGTAGGTGGGAAGGGAGTTCCAGGATTTTGACCCAGCAACAATGAAGGAATGGTGATAAAGTTTCAGTTTGGTGTGTTACTTAAAGGAGAACTTGCAGGCGGTGATGCTCTTGCTCTTCTAGTTTGCAGAGGTCACGTGTGTGGAAAATGCTTTTGAAAGTGACTTGCCGAGTTGCTGCAGTGCATTTTGCAGATCTACATACAGCTGCCATTGTATGGGCTAGAGAACCATGCTCTGTGGGATTACTATCTTCATGGTCAAAGTAAACTTCAAATTTTGCAACTTGGGAATGTTAGAACATTCATGAATAATCTCGAGAGAGACTATATGGAAAGAAGACCTGTTAATGGTATCATGTGAATTATCAAGTTGAAATTTACACTTTTTCCCTCAGTGACTTCTGCATTTTTGGTGAGGCTGGCTGATTGAACAAGCAGGAAAATGCACTACCGTCTGGAAAGGAAAGGAAAGGTTGATAATGACCCTCACGTCTGCAGAGCTGGTTTTACCATCTGGAATAGGATCTTGGCTGCACTGCCCAATTGAGAAATGAAACTTCACCTACAGCTCTGCCGTAATTAATATGCCACTATTTTTGCCTCGTCCCTCAACTCTGATGAAAATGTTAAGGAAAAGTCCTATTCTATCCTTGATGAAATCCTCACTGCCATCCCAAAAGAAGAAAATATAATCTTTCTGGGGTCCTTTTAATGCCATGGTTGACGTGACTGATTGCTGGACCAAAGCTATTGGGGAAAATCTGGGTGGAAAAGCCTGTAGAAACAGCATCCTGTTGCTAACAAAAAATGCTCAGCGTGACCTTGTTATAATAAACACCAGAAGGACAAATACAAAAGCGCACTGTGGCATCCTTGATCAAAGCACTGTTAACTCATAGATTATGTCACTGTTCGAGTCAAAGATTAAATGATGTCTGTATCACTTGATCCACACGAGGGCCCGATGCCTGCTGAACAGATCATCGACTAGTTCGATTGGCGATCTACATCCACCTAGCACCGAGGCATTGCGAGAACCAAGGTGAAGATGATCAGTATCTCAGCCCCAAAACAACCCAATCAAAGAGAGGAATTCCAGTTGCAATCTTGAAAATGTTCACAAATCCAACCCAATTTCAGAAGAGCAGGATCAAATAAAATCAGCTGTACTAGATTCTTATGCCTAGACCATTGGGTTCAAACATCGCCGTCACCAGGACTGGTTCAACAAAAATGTTGCAGAAATATGTGACTGCCTGGAACAAAAACATGATGTGGAGATGCCGGCGTTGGACTGGGGTAAACACAGTAAGAAGTCCAACAGGTTTATCTGGTAGCAAAAGCCACATTTTGCTACGAAATAAACCTGTTGGACTTTAACCTGGTGTTGTTAGACTTCTTACTGTGGAACAAAAACAAGCAGCCTTCATTGTCTGTCAGAACAATTCAAGGTCACAGATCAATCAAGCAGCGTTCCATCAGCTCAAGGTTGATATCCAAGCACACATCTGGAAGAAAATGTACAAGTGGTAGGAAGAGAGAGCCTGGCAGAGAGCACAGTTAGCCTCACTGTTATTTTGACAAAATCTATAGTTAGTGTCACATGCTTATTGGGCGCTAGAAAATCAATGTTCAAAGCTGTTATGTAATACAAGCTTTGAAAAAGATCAACCGGAGAAGTGGGCAAATCCACAATAAAGCTTTTTGTTGTTTTGTAGTTCCTTGCCTGGATTAATGAAGTGTAGTGCCACAGACTGAGAAGGTGTACTGTCCTTCACTGTATTGAGGTCCTAACCAGAGCCAGAAAAATGGGACCCAGAAGATGAAACAAATATTGGACAAGGTTTCTCATCTGGTGGTACTTACACTTTTACTATAGTGAGAAATGTGACTTGCTACTTTCATTATAATACTGTTGATGGTATTGACGTGATATTGAGAGCAGGAAAGTTACTTAAGCAAATTGAAAAAAAAGGCTATGGCATAATTGAAAGTCTGTTTTTCTCCGATTCCTATATTCTAGATCCAAATAAAATCATTTATCAAGCTGGACAGATAATTCAGATTACATATTCTTTACTAATAGATATTGTTTTTATTTTCGCAGACCGTTCCACCTGCAAGACCAGAATCTCCAGTGTATGCAAATTTGCAGGATTTGAAAATAACTCTAGCTAACATGCCGCCAATTCCCACTAGCCCTCCCATGCAAATCCATGGTGAATGGGAGGTGCATAAAGATGCAACAGGACGCACGTACTATTACAACAGGGGAACGCAAGAAAGAAGCTGGAAGCCACCTCGATGGACCAGAGACTCTGTGAATAAAGAACCTGATAGCCAGGGGGATTCTGTAAACCATGGAGTAAGTACATGCATTTACAAACAAGATTTACTAATAGATCCTATTACAGTGTATTATCTACAAAATTTCTACTGTTGTTGAGGACAAAATTGCTAGTTGTCTTAGCTATGAAAGTGGCATATTACTTTTAAGAGTAGTAATACCATTTCAGAGCGAGGGCAAACAATCCAAAGATGTGCACATTAGGTGGATCGGCCATGCTAAATTGCCCCTTAGTGTCCCAAGATGTCTAAATTAGATGGATTAGCTATGGTAAATGTCTGGAGCTACAGAAATGGGGCGGGGGAGAGGCCTGGGTATGATAGTCTGTCAGAGAATCGGTACAGACTCAATGGGCCGAATGGCCTCTTCTGCACTCTGGGGATTCTGACTCTATGAAACTAAAGTACTACCTACTCAACATGCTCTTGAGATTGGTGCAAATTGCACCTGTCATATTTTTTGCTTCTTATGCTAGCCGTCTTGAAAAATCTGAAGTGAGATTCCCAGTTTTGTACTGATTTGGTAGAATTTTATAATAAGACTCCACCTGCACTAGTAACCGGATTCAGGTAACCCCAACTCCTTTAAAACCCTTACAGCTGATAGAACAGACATTATTTATCTAGTGGAAGTGCTGAGGCATCCATTATAAGAGTAAGCCCCAATTCTTTTAATTTCCCTGCAATAAGTTAAATAACAAGTGTGAAACTTTTTAAAGAAATGCTGTAGAATAATTTGACTAATTAAATAATTCATAAGGGATACCAACAAGGAAGTTTTTATGATTTACAAACTTGAGGTGCAGCTGTATACTCATGTGAATTGAAGTTTTATGTAATTACAGGCAGTCCCCGGGTTACGAACGAGTTCCGTTTTTAAGTCTGCCTGTAAGTCGAATTTGTATGCAAGTCGGAACAGTTACGTACAGTTCACGTCTAGCGTCAATTACTTAAATGTTTGTCTTAGTATATAGTATATATTTTACCTAAAACATCTTAAATATAATAATACAGTAATAATAATTGCATAAACACTGTTGTGTTTACGCGATCCGACTTAAAATGGCGACGACGGCGTGGCGTTGTTCTCCCTCAGGCTGACGAACCGCTGAAAACACAGTGTGTTTTGAGTGTCGCGCAATGTAGTCCGCCCGTTCGTTAGTACGAACCATTGTATGTAACTTGATTTTTTTAAATAATAGGCTTTACGGAGGTTGGTACGTAAGTACGGGCGTTCGTAACCCGGGGACTGCCTGTAATGTGAAATGCAATGCAGATATTAAGTGATAACTGAGGACTTGTTTAAAGTAACAACTGTAAAGGAGTAGAACTGTATGAAGTAAAACAGTCTAATCATCTACAACTTTTTGATGATTTCAGTTTGCTGTATAATGGATTGGAGACAATGAGTGTGACTCTGGTGGGCCACAGTTTTCCTCCGGGATTAGTGCAGGTCCATTTTGTTTTTCAACCTATTTCTTCTCTTTGTCTCATCCTGGAATTTGCGATCAGCAGTAAAGGAACAATGCGAGCCGTTCATTGGGCTTGCACTTCCCCACAGGCTTTTGCACTAAAGGTTTTGGTTTTTTGAAATTTAAAAAAAGCCAGCGCCATCTAAAGGGGATCTGGGCCTGTGTGAATAGGGCAAGTAATGGAATTTCTTCTTAACCAGTCAAATCGAACAATCCATAGTAAACTGCACAAAATTTAAGCTGAAAGTGTAAGCTAGAATAGTAATGTAGCTTCAATGTCAAGTTACATACAATATAAAGATGAGAAAGAAAGATAGCTTTAAAAATATCATTTTATGTGTGGAGTTTGCATGTTCTCCGTGTCTGCGTGGGTTTCCTCCGGGTGCCCTGCTTTCCTCCGACAGTCCAAAGATGTGTGGGTTAGGTTAATTGGCCGTGCTAAATTGACCCTAGTGTCAAGGGGATTAGCAGAGTAAATATGAGGGAATAGGGCCTGGTTGGGATTTTGGTTGATGCAGACTCAATGGGCCAAATAGCCTCCTGCACTATAAATTGTATGATTATGAAAAATGAATGCTTTACGCTTGTTAAACATTAATTTTTGGTGCTAGGGAATTTGTTTGGTGGTAATTAAAACTTGCTACAGCATTGAAAATTCACTCTTTCTTGAACGAAAAAGCTATAATTTTTTCTTGCATGCAAAGTGGATATCGATCATCGAATTACCGCAACTTCACATCATTGCATGTGTTGAATACCAAGTCTCTGGGTGTGATTTTCAGTTGCAGTGGACAGAAGGCACGACAGGGGGCAGTGGTACTCAGTGCATTGCTTTTGCAGAGAGGCAGCACGGACACGATGGGCCAAACGCTAACTTCTCAAAAATCATGAGCATTGAGAGCCTCTGTCAAATCTTCTGGGCCTGTGTATGCTTATGTGATTTGGATGCAGATATAGAGGGTACAACAGTAGGGCAGAGTAACCTAATAGTTATCGTGAAATTTAATGCACAGAAGCATTTTCTGAGGAAAAGCATGGAATGGGAGTATGAAAAAATACTGATGAATGTAGAGATTGAAAATTATTTTGAAGTGTGCATACAGGTAGATAGAGACATCAAAAAGGCCTGTTGCATTTTTTGTTTTACATGTAGGCCAAGGAGTATAACAGCAGAGGTCAAAGGCCATTATTTCACCAATAGTCTGTATTGCATGTACACCAGAGATCAAATTTCTACTGAAATTTTGTTTATAAATCTGTATATATTCCTCTCACTCCTGAAAGGATATAATTTAAAGCCTCTTTTAAAAAAAGAAATGCACAGTGTTCAGAATATTTGAGAGGACCAAACAGAGCGGATGTGGAAAGGATGTGTTCCCTCTTGTGGGAGAATCTAGACGTAGGGGGCCACTGTTTTAAAAATAAGGGGTCGTCCATTTAAGGGGAAATTTTCTGAGGGTTGTGATTCGTTGGAATTCTCTTCCTCAAAAGGTGGTTGCAGCAGATTCTTTGAATATCTTTAAGGCAAAAGTAGATAGACTCTTGATAAGCAAGAGGGTGAAAGATTATCAGGGGTAGACAGGAATATGAAGTTGAGGCTAAAATTACAATCGACTGTGATTTTATTGAATGGCAGGGCAGGCCCAAGGGGCTGAGTGGCCTACTTCTCCTAATCCATATGTTCAAATGTGTCAAAATGTGCCTATTTCACTACCAGATATATAATTGTTTCCTACTGCTAAAGTGATTTATTTGAGATGCTCCCATGACTGTTTTTGTGATTGCAGACTGAAAGAGCAAGCTGTGCTAAAGTTAAAAGTTATAGTTTTATTTATTAGTCACAAGTAAGGCTTACATTAACACTGCCATGAAGTCACTGTGAAATTCCCCCTACTCGCCGCACTCCGGCGCCTGTTCGGGTCAATGTACCTAACCAGCACGTCTTTCAGAGTGTGGGAGGAAACCGGAGCACCTGGAGGAAACCCACGCAGACACGGGGAGAACGTGCCAACTCCACACAGTCACCCAAGCTGGGAATCGAACCCGGGTCCCTGGTGCTGTGAGGCAGCAGTGCTAATCACTGTGCCGCTACGTTAAACTAAAGAATTTGGCTCATGAGAGCTTGATTTTTCAGTGTAAATTATATGAAAATTTGTAAAGTGATGATAAGCACAGTGTTTGCAAAAATTCTAGAAGGAACAAAACATGCAGTAATAGAATCCCTTTTATTCTAACAAGGGCAGCACAGTGGATAGTGGCTAACACTGCTGCCTCACAGTGCCAGGGACCCGCGTTTGATTCCGGGCTTTTGGAGGGTCAGTGCAGACTTGATGGGCTGAATGGCCGCCTCCTGCACTGTAGGGATTCTATATGGTTTATTATTGTCTGAGTGGTTTCTTCATAAATAGTTTGTATTTTAGTCGTGTGTGGCTCTCAGCCTTGAAAAATAGTTTTATTTGAATCTGAAAGCCCAGAGTATAGTATATTGCAGTTTCAGGAATTGAATTCAGATCAGGGTGAAAATTTTAATCATAGAATCCTGCAGTGCAGCAAAAGGCCATCCAGCCCATCGAATCTGTACTGACTCTGTCCTATTCCCATAAATCCCGTGCATTTACCATGGCTAATCCACGAAACCTACACATCTTTGGACAGTGGGAGGAAGCTGGAGCACTCGGAGGAAACCCACACAGTGGTGTATGTTTTATGAGTTTACAGAGTTTTATGTTGTATGTTTTTTTTCTGAATGTTTGGAGTTATAATTAATTCAAGTTAAAATACTGGTCATGAAAGTATCAGTCATTTACATATTGATGCATAACATATTCACCTGAAATTCCTTTCTCCACAAATTTAGCAAAGGGATTAAACTATTGAAGTGTCCCATCTTCCTAACGCCTCTTGAATTGGCGGATAGTCCATTTGGGAATTAAAATGAGCAGTAACTGGAAGCTCAGACCCTCACTTGTGAACTGAATGGAGGTATTCCACAAAGCGACTACCCGATTGCATTTGAAATCAATAGAGGAGACTACAACATAAGCAGCAAATGCAGTATGGAAAATTGAAGTAGATACAAATGAATGCTATTTCTCCTGAAGGAGTGTTTGGGACCCTATACGGTGGGAAGGGAGCAAGTAAAATGACAGATGTTTCATCCCATGCATGTATTGGTAGAGGAAGGGTTGTTGAGGGTGACTGAGGAGTGGATCAGAGTGTCACAGAGGGAGCTAAGCCTCATGATTGCTCAGAGGGGAGGAAGATGATATGCTACTTGGAGGTATTTGAGAGTTCTGGATATATGTGTAGTACACAATATTGGACGTTTCAAAATATTGTGATGTTGTCATAATAGTGAAATTCCTCAACATTTCTATTGTTGTTTAAGATATCTTAGAATTTATAGGCAGTTTGAAGAATTATCATTTTTTACTGATTGTATAGCTATATTTAGTTATGAAGACATACAAAATGAGCACTAAAGCTACATGAATTTTAAACTAAGTTTTACATAAGTGCTTACATTTTTATTCTGATCCTATAATTGCATTTAATGCAGTGGGTACACCAAGCAATTGAGATGCATATATTGGTAAAATACATATTGTTGAGTAACTAGGTATACGTGGCATTATGAGAACTGCCATACCTTGATGTATTAAGTCTTAGATGATTGCGGAGGTTCATCAGTGTAGATTATATGCAGTGTTCTTTACTTAAGTCTAGCATTGAATAGATGAATGAAATATATCTGCTAACTAAAGTATCGTTATTTGCTGAAATTTGAGGTAAGAACCAGAAACAGTTGAGTACTTAAAAATGTAAAAATGTATTCGAAGCTTTCTGTTAAGGATCTATTTGAATTCTCTGTGGTACTGAATTACAACCTCTAACAAGCTAATGTGTTAGCTGCTTGCAGCTATCCTGTTCCTGTGACAAAGGGAAATAACTCAAGACCCTGCTTGTAGTAGTTATGGAGTGGAAAATGTATGTGATTATGAAAGTCAGCTAAGGATAGGATTATGCTCATAGTTGAATAACTTAGTGAAACACTCCATAGGAACAGGAAGAGGCTTTTCAATCCTTCAAGCTGCTTTGTCATTTGGTGAGATCATGACTGACCAGTATCTTAACTCCATCCATCTACCTTTTCCTCCATATCCTTTTATACTCCTGTCTTGGAAAAATCTATTGATCTCAGATTTAAGATTATTAATTGAGCCTGTATCTGTTGCAATTTGTAGAAGAGTGTTCCACAATTCTCCTGCTCTTTATGTAAAGAAGTGTTTTCTGAGTAGCCTGATTCTGATTGTAAGTTTTTGCTCCCTTGTTCTAGATTCCTGCATCACTAAACTCTCTCTCTCTCGACAAAGGGAAATAACTCAAGACCGTGCTTGTAGTAGTTATTGAGTGGAAAATGTATGTGATTGTGAAAGTCAGCTAAGGATAGGATAATGCTCATAGTTGAATAACTTAATGAAACACTGTCCATAGGAACAGGAATAGGCTTTTCAATCCTTCAAGCTTGTTTGCCATTTGATGAGATCATGACTGACCAGTATCTTAACTCCACCCATCCACCTTTCCTCCATATCCTTTTATACTCCTGCCTTGGGAAAATCTATTTATTAATTGAGCCTGCATCTCTTGCAATTTGTAAGAGTGTTCCACAATTCTACTGCTCTTTACGTAAAGAAGTGTTTTCTGAGTAGCTTGGTTCTGATTGTAAGTTTATGCTCCCTTGTCCTAGATTCCTGCACCACTAAACTCTCTCTCTCTACCCTAACAATCCTTTTCAAAATTCTAAAATTGCTATCAAATCATCCCTTAAGCATTATTCCTAGACACTTTTGGTCATGCCCTCCAATTCACCCATGATCCATACTCTGACTTTTACTATCTAACCAATCTTCTAACTAGGTCAGTAATTTTCTGAAAAAAGAGACAGGCTGTCAAAGCTTCACGTCTTGCACTCATCAGGATGGATGGGAAAATACCAAATTTCAAAGGGAACAATGTCAACTGTATGAGAAAAGGTTGGCAATAAGGACAATCCTGTAGCACGTTGGAACTGTAGAAATTGCAGTGCATATATTGACCAATGAAGATAGGCTTACAGTAGGCAGCAGTCGAGACCCCATTAACACATTTTTCAACTAGCACGTCAAGGAAAGGAAGCTTGGTAGGCTACTCCATTTCAAAGGTGAATTTGTGTGCGCTGGAGCACATTAAGGCATGTAAGGAAATTGTTACATGCAGCTGCATATTCTGTTATAGCAATCATGTGATCTCCATATCAGAAATATGCAATGGTTAGAGAAGCCTTAACAACAAACTTCTAACTAGGGCCTGAGCCAATTGCTTATTGAGCAAACCTGACAATGAATAGGGTACTTTAAAGTTATCCTGCAGGACAATGGCTACCCTTATCAGATCATTGTTTGCTTTGTATCATGCGTATTCATGAATGGGCCTAAGGCTGCCACTTTTGGACTTGAAAAGTGCCCAGCCTACCACAGATGAAGTGTTTCAAAAATTTGAGTGACAGGTAAAGCTGGCTATTTCAAATTGCTACCATGCAGTGGCAATACAAGTAGTGTTTTCCACTAGCAAGATGCTGTTGTCAAGGCAAAACAACGTTTGCCTAAGACACACACGAGTAATGTGGTATATGAATTTCAGTGCACCACCAGGTACATCGGCCATATGTCTCAATGACTGGCAGATCGTATCAAATAGCATGTCACTTTGGCTGTTCATAAAAGGCAGCGTACTGACTTTATTCCACTAACCTGTGCTTGCAAAACTCAGAATATGTCTAACGTTTGATGTGATTCTGCAATTGGGCAGCATTTGCTGAACAATTCTGAGTGTGCTAAGAATTACACTACCGACCAATTTAAGATGATCAGTCAGGATCGCAATGTAGCTCACTTACCCTTGCTAGAAACTACAAATATTCATATGCAGGGACAGTACAGTGACCGTAAAGGAACGGCAATATAGTTCCAAGACAGGGTGGTGTGCAACTTGGAGGGGAACTTGAAGGGGAAAGATGGCGATATTCCATGCATCTGCTGCCTTTGTCATTCTAGATGGTAGAGGTCGCAGGTTTGGGAGGTGCTGTGGAAGAAAATTTGGTGAGGCATTCTTACACCTGTCCTGATGAGTGGAAAATGAAAAGCTTTAACAAGTCTCTCTTTTTCAGTGTTACTCAATTTTCCTTCAATACCATGAGCTATAATTTTATTGGGAACATTATCAAATGCCTTCTGAATACAAACTATGAATGGATATGTGGATGGCAATTTAAAATCTGAGGCACTAGGAACCAACTTAAGTGGGCAGTTATTGGCGAGCAGGGCTTGCTGAGGGCTAAGGTAGTGCTGATTCTTGTTTAAACACACTGATTTAAAGCAGCTTATTTGTAATCTGAAAAAAGGAACCATGCTTGCAAAAGAACATAAGAACAGATCAGTTAGTTCCTCAAGCCTATTCTGCCAGTCAGAGATGGTGGCTCATCTGCAGCTTAATTCTATGTACCTACCTATGCTCTATTAATATCTCCAATAATTTGGCTAACAATCTATCAAGGATGGAACAAGGTATTTTCAGTGTTGCTAGTACTTTCTGGTGAAAAGCTAGAAACCATGAAAATCCAAAGAAACTTTGGGAGTCCAGGTACACAGATCATTAAAATTTCACAAACAAGTGCAGAAAACAATAAAAAATGTTAGAGTGATGGCCTTCATATGTAAAGGAATAGAATATGAGGAGGTGGATGTTATTGTTCTTTTATGTAAAGCTCTAATTGGAACAAACCTGGAATATTAAGCACTTCTGGGCACCACACCTTAGCAAGATACATTAGCCTTGGAAGGAGTGCAATGTAGATTTACTAGAATGGCACTTGGTTAAACTGAGGATACATTGCATAAACTAAGGTTATATTTTTTTAAAAATTTGGATGGCTAAGGGGTGATTTGATTCAAATATTAGGGGGAACATGGGGTAGATTGGGAGAAGTTACTCTGTTAGCTCAGGAGCCTTAAGGTTAAGCAGCATAGTCTAAAAATTAGCCAGATTTTGGAGTGTATTTAGGAAACACTTCTTCGTATAAAAAGTGATAGAAGTTTGGAACTTTCTCTCTTCCCTGTGATTCTTGGCATGTTTTGGGAGAACTCTGAATTAAATGTTTGCTTCACTTCTCATTTCTTTAAATTAAGGGGATACTTTCTGTCAAAGGGAAATCTGTATCTACTTCTGTATTTTTTCAGTAACAGCAATTCTCAAATGCCTGAAGCTTACATAATCAGACACATAAAGCACAACATGTTCCTTCTCTAAATGCTTCCAGCATCACAACACAGAAGAGAGCTACCGCAGCATTTACTCCAGCCATTCAGATAATCAGTTTGATTTACCTCCACGTGGTTGGTCAGAAGAAATGGATGAGCGTGGCCAAACTTTGTATGTCAATGAATATACTGATGAAAAGGTACTTTGATTTCTTCTCTTCAGTTGATTTGCTCTTTATCTGTCTGCTCTTACTGTATTAATTAAAAGACAACTATACAGCTCTTATTACTGATGTAAATTTCAGTTACGGAAACAAATGCATATGAAATTTCCCTAGATTGACGATATCTGTTAAATTTAGTGCCATTTTCAGTTGGCAATATTGTGAACGATTAGTGTCAGGTGCAAATAAATTAGAAGGATTCCTATTAATCAATTGAATATTTGTTGACAACATTTTCCATGAAGTGAGGGTCACATTTTGGGGGCAAGCTAAAATTTGCATGTACCATTCTATTGGATATGAAGAGCTTTGCATGTCTTTGTAAGTTTCTGTTTGGCTTCTTGTAGGTTGCAAGAAGTTGAGCAGATTTGTTACAGTTCCGTAATGTCATTAGAACAGCTTATTTATATTAAAATTAAGTATTTGCTTATGAGAATGTAACAGTGTTTTCAGAGAAATTAATATGCCTCCATCATCCAAGGAAATAGTAAAGGCTTTGGCAGTCTCTTGTCAATATTGCAGGTGATGATTGAAGCTCGGTATTGATTTACGTTGCCTCAATTTCAAAATTTTCTGTCAGCCATAAATAATTAGGACTTAAACTTTTGTGGTTCATAATTACTCATGCAATGTAGCAGCATTTTCAATTTCCTCTTTAGTATAATGTCAAGGCGTTGCTGAATCCTATGAACAGTTGCACAAAAATGTAAAACAATGTATTTGTTTGCAGTGGATGAAGCATATTGATGATCAAGGCCGACGGTATTACTATCGCACAGATGGATCCAAATCTGTATGGGAATTGCCAGAGGTACGTATAATTAAGTTCATAATTGCTGAGCGATCTTAATCCTGATTGTGCATCTGGTTGAGTGAGTTTGCAGTTTCAGGCAGCTCTAAAAAGTTGTTCATAATCCTGGTGATTGGTCCTTGATTCAGCCAAGGGATTCATGAGTATTTATTAGCATTTGCTGAATATTTGTCTTAAGAAAGTAGTTACATGCGCACTCAAAGTGTAGCTGCACAATAGGTGTGGACTGGCTTTTTGGCAACCATTTTGGGGGAGTAGGGAGAATCAGTCTTTCTTTGTTCTGGGAGATGTTCGATTTCAGGTACAATTGCTGTCTGGGTAAAGATGAATAACAAAAATTGGATGTTGACATCGACAATTTTACATTTTAAAACATGGAGAATGCACATTCCAATTATGGGTACTGATGTCAACCTCAGTTGAAGCACTCTAAGTCAAAAGAACCTGTAAGCCCTAGACTTGAGCACATAAGTGGATCGACACATAGATATGTGTGGTACTGAGAGAATGCTGCACCTTTGGAGGAGGGAGGCTTTCAAGCAAAATGTTAAACTGCTTTCCTCTCTGTCTCAGGTAAACATAAAAGATCCTACTGTATTATATGAAGGAGAGCAGGGAGATTATTTTAAATCTCTGACCTCTGGTCGCAAACTTGGTTTCCTCACGTTTATTAAGTTAAAATGTTTATAACTTTAAATACCTACTTTTTAGGTATTTAATACCTTCTCTGCTCCAAGGAGAGTAATGCCATCTTCACCAACCTGTACACACAACTCATCCTGATAAACCTGCTCTTGATTCCTCTTCCAGCTGTACAACCCTTTTGAAAATTTGATGCCTAGAATTGTACACCATGCTAAAGTCTAACTATGACATGCAAAGATTCAACATGGCTTCCTTATTTTTGTTTTGGCTACGTATGTTGTCAATGCCATGAATGCGTGGTTACCATCTTTATAGAAGAAGACAATATGTCGCAGGGCGCATGCACAGTGACCACTGGTCCTGGAATTGCAAATATTACAGTGCCAGCAACATAATCTCTCCGGTCTGATCTTTTTTGATCTCATTTGATTTCCTTAACATTTTTCTATCCTTTGATCCCCCATTCTTTCTTCCAATAAACCATCCTGTGATTGCAGCATATCTCAGTGGTATGGGAGGGATGCTGGCTAATAAAACCTGTATTCCACCATCTGAATGCTCTGTAGATGATTTAATGTGTTGTTCTGGAGAAATGAACCCCAGAGCTGCAAACAGAATTGCAGCTGTTACCGGGTAGATCAGAAGCCTCCACTTCCTTCCCCATTTTGATCCCTGGAAACTGCCGAGAGGCAGTGCCCTAATTGCCTGCCCGCTGCAGGGCTCAGACTGGGTGAATGGCTTCCAATCAGCACTGTCTCCTATAAATGACAACATAGGATTCTGCAAATGTGCTGCCAAGTGCGCAAGTGCTGACAGACATCGGTGGCCATCTTGCATTGACAGGAGACCGTATTTTCTATTCAAAGTCGTTATTTACAAAGCTAGGTGATTGTAACACTACATTCTGCACTCTCTCGTTTCCTTCTCTATATGTTTTGTCTGTATAATGCACAAGAAACAATACTTTTCACTATGTTAATACATGTCACAATAATAAATCAAATCAAGGTATCTTGTCATTTTTGAAAGTGCCTTATCAACTTCCCCTGCCATCTTCAAAGATTCATAACCCGCCATTTCAAGAATTCCTCAATATGTAGTCCCACATTCATCTGGCCTTACACCTCCTGCAAAATAATGCCATTTAGTTTATACTGGCTTTCTATATGTTTCTTCCAAAGTACATCACTTCACATTTACCATCGATCATGGTGTACAAGTTGACCTGGCATATAAGATGACCCCACTTTTCAGCTACGAAATGCTTTATTTGCATTAATCGTCAGCCTCACCCTAGGAAACATGTTTTATTTATCTTGTACTGTAAGTCGATGCATGGACCATACAGGCAATACAGGCTGTGTTGCAAGAAAGAAGTGGGAGTTTAATTTGTCCACACAGAGCAGATCCTCGTGGCAGGGCAGGTAACAGAAAGAAATGGATCCTTCTACAAGAAGAATGCAGTATGAAACTAGTTTCAAGCTAAAAGTTGTAACATTTGCTAACTTGTCAAATAATTGCTGCAGCAGTAGAATTTAGTGTTAATGAAAAACTGTAGTGAGAATGAAAGAAGACGGAATCTGCTCTGAAGATGATGTCCAAGACCAAATGTATGTGCTAACAGAATAAAGACCAGTCATTTTTCAGATATTGAAAAACATGCATCAGAATGGATCCTTGAAAAGTGTCATAATGGTTACATCATCACCAGAAATGCATTTAAGTGGTTCAAATCAAACCCTCGAATCCAGCCAAAGTTTCAGACCAACAGTTAGTTGCCATAACAGCTTCATGGAACGAAACTGTGTGCAACAGAAATCCAAGATCTCTGTGAGGCTACCAAATGACCTCAGTGCCAAAATTACCAATTTCCAACAGTTTATCAGACAGCAACATACACATGAGTACCCATTAAGTCATTTGGCAACATGGATGAAGTGCCCATGAATTTTGTGCCCAGCAGCCAAACTTTGAAGTACAAAAGTTTGAAAACCGTTCCAGTGACGGCGACAAGCTTAAGAAGACGGGGTTTACGGTGCTAATAGCCTGCATGGCCGAAGAAACAAATTTAAAGCCTGTGCTAATTTTCAGAAATAAAGCCATACTGAACATCAACCGACTGCAGGGGTTTTTGTGCATGTCCGTGACAGTGGTTAGATGAATGAGGATGGAGTGCAGTTATTGATCGATAACGAGTGGAATAGACATCCCAGTGGCCAACGCAAATAAACCAACTTATTAGTGTGGGACATGTGCATGAATCACAAAAAGTTGGTTTGCAGGTGCAGCAGGTAATTAAGACGGCAAATGGAATTTTGTCCTTCATTGCTAGAGGGATGGAGCTTAAAAACAGCGAGGTTATGTTGCAGCTGTATAAGGTGCTGGTGAGGCCACATCTGGAGTACTGTGTGCAGTTTTGGTCTGCTTACTTGAGAAAGGATATACTGGCACTGGAGGGGTGCAGAGGAGATTCACTAGGTTGATTCCAGAGTTGAGGGTTGGCTTATGAGGAGAGACTGAGTAGTCTGGGACTATACTCTTTGGAATCAGAAGAATGAGTGAGTTCTTATAGAAACATGTAAGATTATGAAGGGAATAGATAAGTTAGAAGCAGCGATATTGTTTCCACTGGCAAGTGAAACTAAAACTAGGGGGAATGGCCTCAAAATAAGGGAGAGCAGATTTAGGACTGAGTTGAGGAGGAACTTCTTTACCCAAAGGGTTGTCAATCTGTGGAATTCCCTGCCCAGTGAAGCAGTTGAGGCTGCCTCATTGAATGTTTTTAAGGCAAGGATAGATGCATTTTTGAACAATAAAGAAATAAAGGATTATGGTGAGTGGGCGGGGTAAGTGGAGCTGAGTCCATGAAAAGATCAGCCATGATCTTATTGAATGGTGGAACAGGCTCAAGGGGCCAGATGACCTACTCCTAGTTCTTATGTTATGTTCAAATCTCATAACTGAGATCAAGAGGTGCCTGTGAAGAATGAACATCCACATTGTAGTTATATCGGGGTCTAATGTCTATAGTTCAACCGTTGGATGTGAGACTCAACAAGCCATTCAAAGATCTTGTTCAAGCTGAATGGAATAGGCGAATGTGAAAGCTTTTTTTCTCCGTCAGCTAACTAAAGAGTGGAAATATCCACACTGCCCCACTTGCTGTTTTATGTGATCTTAATATCAAATCGTGGGATGCTATTAGTGCAGAAAGTATCAGATCATTCAAAAAATGCAGAATATCCAATTTGATGGATGGACAAGATGATTTTGTTGTGAAGGGATGGTCTCTGAAAGCAAAATCATCAAATCTAATTCAGAGTGCAAGCCTTACAATGATGCAATAGTCAAAGTGACTCAATGAATTAATGAACTTTATGGATGCCGAAGACAGTGAATTTAAAGTTTATTTATTAGTCACAAGTAAGGCTTATATCAGCACTCCATTGAAGTTACTGTGAAATTCCCCTAGTCGCCACATTTTGGCGCCTGTTTGGGTCAATGCACCTAACCAGCACGTCTTTCAGAATGTGGGAGGAAACCGGAGCACTAGGAGGAAACCCACGCAGACACAGGGAGAACGTGCAAACTCCACACAGACAATGACCCAAGCTGGGAATTGAACCCGGGTCTCTGGTGCTGAGAGGCAGCAGTGCTAACCACTGTGCCACCGTGCCGCCCCATTTGACAGTCTTAAAATGCTTTGTTTATGGTTACAGATATCTTTGTCCAATTAATTAATGCAATAAACTGTGCCACATTAGCTTACTATGAATTACCACTTTCATTTTCACATTTCAAAATGGCAGCCAATCACATTTCAAATTGGTGACCAATCACACTCGCATCAGCAGTTCCCGTAGTATATCAGCGTAAATGTCAGCCCCTGTATTTGGAGGCTTCAAAGGTCAACTTATAAGCAGTGATCGAGAGATAAATTGTATATGACGGTCCGTCTGTCTTTCTGACATCTGCTACTATCTTGCTCACAGTCCACTCCATTGTCAAGTCCTATATCACCTACAAACTTAAATTATCCCAAGACCCAAGTCCCAGTTATTTATATATAACAAGAAAAGCAGTTGTGCTAACCCTTTGGGTCTGCATAGTATTTTATTCTGCATCTGAACAAGTATCCGTTCATCATTACTCTCTGCTTCCTGTCATTTACATACCTAAGTTACTGCCATCACTTTAATACCACATGCTTCTATTTTCTGAATAAGTCTGTTACGTAGTACTTTATGACCATTTGGTCAACATCTACTGCACTACCTTCACCAACCTTCTCTTAGTTCAACAAAGAACTTAATCGGGTAAATCAGACAAGATTAGCTTTTAAAAAATCCATACTGGCTGTCCCTTAGTAACAAATGCCTCTCCAAGTGAGATTTTATTTTGTCCCTAGCAGTTATGCTTAATTTAATTGGCCTGTAGTTTTTAAGTTTATCCCTCTTGCCTTTTTTGATTGTGGGTGTAACATTTACAATCCTCCAGTTCAGTGGTACCACTCCAGAATCCAAAGAGAATTGAAATATTGCGGCCAGACTTGCTGCTAGCTCCACCTCAGCAACCTGGGATTCATCCCACCTGGACTGGATGAGTAATTGACATTGAAAGATGCGAACCTACTAAAAACACCTTATTTCTATTTACTTGTACCCCATCCAGTATGTCTCCTCACCTGTGCCTCTGGGCACTGCAACATTTTGTGAAGACGGATCTAAAGCACTCGTTTCAGTACTTGGTCCTGTCCTCTGCCTCCACAAGATTTCATTTTTGCCCCTACTCCGCTCCATCATTTCTAACTATCTTATTACTTTGGGTATGTTTTATATTATCCGCTAATCTTTTCTCATACTTGTTGCCTTTCTTATTTTCTTTCACAGTGTGTCCTTGCGCGTGCACACTTTTTCCTGGTTTGTGATTGTATTCTGCCTTTTCTTGTTTTATTGTCGATGCTGAATTTTGCTATGTATTTAGATGCTGGCTGGAAATTGGGGTGGGAGGAGAATTGTAAACACATCGTCTTGTTCACAACAAATGTCATAGATGCTGTACCCAAGTTCTCTTGCTAAATGTTATCCCAGTGCACTTGTTTACTGAAATGGAAGCATGCGGGCCTATATGGAGGAGCTCTGTAATTCTTTTGAAATATATTTTAAAAACTTGTACAAAATAATGTACAATTCTCCAAAACGCTTCAGTAACAACACAAGTTGCATCGTTATGACTCAAATGCAGATGATTTTATATAAAACTCATTAAAATAAATGTTTAATGCTATTCTTAAAGGAGCAAGAGCACATTTTTCTTTGTGCTTATGTTTGTACACTGTTCATGGTGACGTCATTGAGAATAATGTAATTTGTGAATTAATCACATAACAGAAGATATGCAAGGAAGTGAAAGTAGGAAACCTGAGTCACGATGGATTAACATGGGAAAAGCAGACAATTAAATGAATGTATTTCCTGTGCATATACAATCAGTATTTTACAGAAATGCCGGCTATAGTAATGTTGTCTAAATCTGGAGTCAGTGCCAGACAAAATTCCAGTACAAACTGGAATGAGACTTCCTGGAAGAGTAGTCTCACTCCACATCACATTCCGAGTCCAGTTGGATCTTAACTCTGGATTTATCAGACCAATAAACATGCAAAAATCACCTAAATAGTCTTGTGATGTATTCACGTGAATGCAGCCCTTTTACATTTTAATTATAATAATTTACTTATTTCTGTTAATTTTCCTTTTTGGTTTATTATTCAAACGTTTTCCCATTTTTAAAAAACTTTTCTAGTTTTGATGGCCATTGTAAGATTACTAAACTTTAGTCTAAAATTGCAGTTACTAGTTTATTGCTGTGTATGAAGTACTTAGTCTATAAAAGATAAAGAATGTTATCAAATCTCTGATGCAAGCCTAAAGTTATCGGATCCCAAAATGTGATATTCCTTTTAGCCTTTTTGAGGTGCTATTATTTTGAGGACGTTCTGGTCTACTTCTTTCACTCCTCTTCCAGTATTGCAGTACTGCTTGCACTAAGGAGATGTGCATAAAGAAGCCTGGTATTAGCTGCATTTTTGGCTCTCAAAGTTTCCTGATTGGGCATATTCGTGTCTGGTCGGTCAGTTGTGGTTAAGCACTCCATTGTTGAACTAGTAGATGTGTAAACGAAAAGGTGTTTCCTGGCTTTCAACACCCTTTTCCTGTGCAATCAGCCTCTATGATTTTTAGAACGTAGTTCAGATTATTGCTGCAGCTCAAAAGCACGACGACACAATACGAATAGAGGAAGCCCTGTTTCTGAGACTCTTTGGGGACACCAGTTGTTTCTGAGGTGCAAACTAACTTATTAAAGAATAATGAAAGAAGAAAAAAAAAGTGCATTTGTATCATTCGTTTCAGGATGTCCAAACTATTTTAACAGCAGTGATGAATATTTCATAGTCATTGTTCTGCCTGTTTGTGCACCTCGTGCCCCTTGTCAATTGGTCAACACCAGCTTGCACAATGAAAACTGCCAGGGTACATGGCGTCCACCTTCCCCTGACACATGTAAAATAAGTGGTGGGGGCATGATGAGACACTTAAGGGCGTTATTGGCCCAAAGATGGGCGAGCCACCCAAATGCTGCCTTCACCTACCGTATAATGGGAGACAGATTGGGGATGGATGAGAAGGCAGTGGGCAGCCCACATGTTGCGTTTTACAACCCCCTCTTCCCCTACCTGGCCTTCAAACTCGATTATGGAGAACAATAAAGTTTTGTCCCTTGACAACATTCAGGCTTGGACTGATGAGTGTAAAGTCAAATCCTGCCTCAGAAGTGCCAGGCAATGTTCATTTCCAAGAAGAGGGAATCTAACTCTCTCCTCTTGATGTTCAGCGGCCTTAGCATCACTAAATCCCCACCATCAGCATACCCAGGAGTTTCGATTGACCACAAAATGAACTGGACCAGCCATATAAATACTGTGACTACAAGGACAGGTCAGAGGCTTGGTGTTCAGCAGTGAGTAACTGACTTTCTGACTCCCCAAAGTACAAGTCAGGAGCCCGATGAAATATTCTTCAGTTGGCCTGGGTGAATGTGGCTTTAACAACTGTCTCGAAGCTTGACGCAATCCAGGACAAAGCAGCTTGGTCAAAGTCCCATTCTCCACCTTCAAAGTTCACTCCCTCCATCACCAATGCACAGTGCCCGTAGTGTGTAGCATGACACAATGACCAGCACTGCTGCATCACAGCGCCAAGGACCCAGGTTTGATTCCAGCTTTGGGTGACTGTGTGGAGTTTGCACTTTCTTCCCACGTCTGCGTGGGTTTCCTCCATGTGTTCCGGTTTCCTTCCACAGTCCAGAGATGTGTAGGTTCGGTGGATTGGCCATGCTAAATTGTCCCTTAGTGTTCAAAGATGTGTAGGTTATGTGATTAGTGGGTTTACGAGGATAGGGCCTGGATAAGATGCTCTGTTGGAGAGTTGGTGCAGACTCAATGGGTCAAATGGCCTCCTTCTGCACTGTAGGGATGCTATGATTTACAAGATGCACTGCAACAACTCACCAAGGCATATCCAACAGCACCTTCCAAACCCGTGACCTCTACCATCAAGAAGAAAGGCAGCAGACGTGTGGGAACGCCACCACCTGCAAGTGCCCCTCCGACATCTCTCACCATGCTAACTTGAAACTATATAGTCACTGTCAATGGGTCAAAGTATCTAGAACTGCCTTCCTACCACAACTGTGGTGTACCAACACTAGATGGACTGCAGCATTTCAAGAAGACTGGGTCACCACCTTTCGAGAGCAGTTAAGGATGGGCAAGACCAGAGAAGCCCACATCCCATGAAATAATCTCTTTAAAACAAAATCACCTTTGATTACTTGCATTGAGATTGAAGGAATTTCTTTTGTTGGAAAGCAAAAATACGAGTTTGTGTCCGAACATTTGCACTGCAATGCAGATTTTTTAAAAAGGTTTTCTTTATGTTAACAGCTTTTTACTGTTTTTTAATTAAAATTCTTAAGTTAAATGTAATTTCAACCCAGACAATTATTTTGCCGTGGGAAAAGTAATGAAATTTAGCTTTGTGTACTAGTGCCACCCAGTGGCATGAAAATGGCTGTACATTTATTTTTCTTAGTATTGCGAACAAATAGTTCAAGGAAAACCTCAATTGTTACTGTTCCTCAAGCAATTGAAGTATTGTCCTAAAACCACCTACCCACTTCACGTTCTGGGAAAAACAAATCATCCTTCCCTGTTTGCTCAATATTTAATTGAAATGTTAGGATGTATTTTATCTCATGGAAATATCTGTTTTTGATTTATTATTGTCATCTGTATACATAGTCAGAGGTTTACAGCGTGGAAACAGGCCCTTCGGCCCAACTTGTCCATGCTGCCCTTTTTTTAAATAAAACCCCTAAACTAATCCCAATTGCCAGCATTTGGCCCATATCCCTCTATACCCATCATACCCATGTAACTATCTAAATGCTTTTTAAAAGACAAAATTGTACCCGCCTCTACTACTACCTCTGACAGTTTATTCCAGACACTCACCACCCTCTGAAAAAATTGCCCCTCTGGACACTTTTGTATCTCTCCCCCCTCACTTTAAACCTATACCCTTTAGTTTTAGACTCCCCTACCCTTTGGGAAAAGATATTCACTATCTAGCTGATCTGTGCCCCTCATTACTTTATAGACCTCTATAAGATCACTTCTCAGCCTCCTATGCTCCAGAGAAAAAAGTCCCAATCTATCCAGCCTCTCCTTATAACTCAATCCATCAAGTCCCGGTAGCATCCTAGTAAATCTTTTCTGCACTCTTTCTAGTTTAATAATATCCTTTCTATAATAGGGTGACCAGAATTGCACACAGTATTCCAAGTGTGGCCTTACCAATGTCTTGTACAACTTCAACAAGACAATCCAATTCCTGTATTCAATGTTCTGACCGATGAAACCAAGCATGCCGAATGCTGCCTTCACCACGCCTTCACCTATGACTCCACTTTCAAGGAGCTATGAACATGTACCCCTAGATCTCTTTGTTCTGTAACTTTCCCCAACGCCTTACCATTAACTGAGTAAGTCCTGCCCTGGTTCAATCTACCAAAATGCATCACCTCGCATTTGTCTAAATTAAACTCCATCTGCCATTCGTCAGCCCACTGGCCCAATTGTTCAAGATCCCACTGCAATTGGAGATAACTTTCTTCACTGTCCACTATGCCACCAATCTTAAGAGTCATCTGCAAACTTACTAACCATGCCTCCTATATTCTCATCCAAATCATTAATATAAATGACAGATAACAGTGGACCCAGCACTGATCCCTGAGGCACACCACTGGTCATAGGCCTCCAGTTTGAAAAACAATTCTCTACAACCACCAGTGAAAAGTATTGTTTCTTGCACGCTATACAAAGCATACCATTCGTAGAAAAGGAAATGAGAGAATGCAGAATGTAGTGTTACAGTCATAGCTAGGGTGTAGAGAAAGATCAACTTAATGCATGGTAGGTCTATTCAAAAGTCTGATGGCAGCAGGGAAGAAACTGTTTTTGAGTTGGTTGGTATGTGTCCTCAGACTTTTGTATCTTTTTCCTGACCGAAGAAAGTGGAAGAGAGAATGTCCGGGGTGCATGGGGGTTTTAAATTATGCTGGCTGCTATGCCAAATTTCCTTAGTCTTCTGAGAAAGTGGAGGCGTTGGTGGGCTTTCTTAACTTTTTTTAATGTAGGAACAGAAGAAGGTGATGCTGTTCCTCAAACCTTTTACACTATTGTTAGATGGCTGATTAATCTGTGCTTCATCTGCATGCCCCTTCGCTTTGAGGTAAAATTCTGAAGACCTAATATGTTTCTGTAGAACACCACTTGTTTCATTCCGCTAACCAGAGAATGTTCTCTTTATCCTTACTCTGTCTTCTACCTCTCGACCAGTTAATAACCCATGCTGCAAAGTTACTTATCCATTTGTACTTGTTTTGTATCATACCAAATACTTACTTGAGTACTTCCCACTATTTGTCTATAGATTTATCCATTAAGCTATTAACTGATTCATGAAAATCATGTTGCATTTGTACGCATTGTACAATTTTGATAGGATAAGCAAAATCTGTATATTTAGAGATATGCTGCTCAAAAAAACTCTATTTTTACACTAATGTACAACAAATTCTGTTTTAATCATAAAGGATGATGGGCAGGATTCTCCGGCCATTCACTCCATCCCACTGCAGTGAACGGAGATTTGACTGAGCGCCAAATTCTCTGTCCCCTTTGGCAGGGTGTGAACGACCAGAGAATTCCAGCCCATGTTTTGTATTCTTGGAATTTTGACAACTGATTTGCTGGTTTGCAGAGATATTGTGCATTAGACCATCGATGTGTAGGAGGATGGAACAACGGGAATTGGGTTCAGTCTCACGTAGTTGAGTTCTACTTGCATCAATGTTCTTGTGTACAAGAGAGTGACTGCAGAGCCACAGTTGCATATCTTTATAATTAATTCAGAGCATTTACATAATATGCCAAACATGTCCATGACACTACAACTATAGTTTTGTAGGATACAAGATGACTAGCAGAGTTAAATGTGGATAAATTATTTCACAAGCAGGTATAAACCTTTGAGAATTAAACATGCAATTGAATGGATAAGTAAATTTGAATCTTATTATGTGATTATTGTATTTGACATTAAGGCGTAAGGCAGGTGTTCCTCAAGAATTGTGAAGCTCTGCAACCTTTAATGTAAGCTTCTGAAATTAGAAAACTAACATGTCATTTGAAAATGTAGATTTGAAAGCCACGCTAATCTTTCAAGATATTTAGGACATAAGATAATTGAAATGTACCTATCTCACTTAATGGAAAATAAGTTATTTCTGTCATCGTTTATATCCGTGCAGAATGATTTTAACATTGATGGTATAGACATCAATATATGGAATCACTGCACAGTACAATGATTGTACTATGAGTAACACACACTATATTTTCTCTCTCATTCTATTGCAAAAGTACATTATGTAAAGTTCAGTTTTGATATCAGAGTGCAGTACAGTTCTGTTTACTTCAATATAGTTACTGGTTATGTTTAAAATATCCATTTCATGTCAAACCGTTGGAGCGTACAGCCCAGGGGTTTTCCACAGTTTCCAGCCCTTTGGTATATTGCTGTGGGAGAGCCTTACTGTGGCCTTTTCCCATTTGAGTTTGGGTTGTCCCAAACTTTAGTGCATTCCTGGTTTGAAAAACGCCAATCATTATAATTCCTTTTCTGTTCAACTCTGTGTCCGTTCTTCTATATCCTTTTATATCCTAAAAACATGGTGACCAGAACTATGCATGGTAATTTCTGTGGTCTCACCACCATTCTTTCTATAACGGGGTCCAGAACTGCACCAGTACTCCCCATTAATTCAAATTGATAACTTCCTTGCTTTTGTACATAATCCCCTTGGGCATAAATGTTGGAATCTCATTCATCAGATTTGTGGCCTTTTCTAACCTGTCTTTGCAGTCTTCAAAGATTTATGTATCCACACTTCTGTGTTCAGTCTTAAAAGTCCAGCTTCTTTCATTATTCTTTTCCACTGCCCCCTCCCCGAATACCCTACTTTATGCCTTGGACTTGATTATTTTACAAAACCAAACAATATTTACTTTAAAATGCATGCTCTGGGCAGTACAATGCAGCATTTTATTGTTGGAGAATGTAAGATTAACAATACAATATAGGAATTAAAGATCCAACTTAGTGAGCAAACTGTCAAGTTATTTGGCAGAATGTGTCATCACCAGAACTTTCAAACAAGCACCAAGGCCGAGCTGGGATGGTGGTGAGAAAGGCCCTCCTTGTCATATCATTCCTTCATGTCAAGAGTCTCTCTCTCTCTCTCTCTCCACATACTGCCCCCCAAGGTTGCTGTGGTGGGGAGGAGACCATCCCCTACCACCACCTGGAATCCGCCTCTGCAAAGTGATATAGTAAATTTTTGTCTTCATCCCATGCAGTTCTGTAACAGAAGACTCAATGGGCTTTTCCAGGAACACACATTGAAATAAAGATCACCTGCTGCTGGAGGACTATTAACTCAGTGAAAGGTGCTCTTTGGTCTGCCCTAAGCTTGTCTTCCAGTGCATAGAGTGTTGCAGACTGGCACACTCCAAGGTCCAGAACTATGTACTCAGGATTATAGTAAAGCTTTAATGCAATTGCTAGAAAGGCTCCAGAGGAAAGGCTACTGCTATAGTACACCAAGGTACTGGAACCCATGTAAAAACCCCTCCAATTGCATGCATAAGAGAATGTTTGACATAAAATATTAATGCACTTTGTAAATATGACCTCTATTTATACAATTAGTTAGGAATTTGATGTTGAATTGAAAGAAACTGATTGTTATAGTGTTACAATAAGCATCTTTCTATTTGAATGTATGTACTGATATCTTTAGCGGGTATGAGCATGCGCAAGTGAAATAATCTGTAGTGTGGCTTTCACAGGTTCAGTTTTGCCACAAAGGAGCTGTCTAACTAGCTGCCTGCAGTTCTGAGTCCATACTGAACTATATTTTTATTTTCTTTTATAAGAAGATTGAATAACACAATGCGTTTGACTACCTTTTTGTGACCAAGTAAGCACATCTTTTTGCCAATGAGGAGAAAACTGCAAAATAAAAGGAAAATAAATATTCAAGGTTCAACTTGTGCTATGAAGATTTGCACAGTGGGTAGATAGTTTGCAATATGAATGGTGGTCATGCTGATCAGTGGGTTCCTAAGTTTACTAATGAAAAACAGGTTAGCAGCACCATGACTATGTTTGGAACTATCAGTGAATTTGTGGAAGAGAAAGGAGGCTGGACTCAATATGTGGGAAGGTTGGAACACTTTTTCTTGTCAAATGGAGTTGCAGCTGATGCTAAAAAGTGCTCAATTCTCCTGAGTGTGTATGGCGCAAAGGCTTATAAACTAGTGAGGGATGTAGCGACACCACAGAAACTGCGGGATATTTCATTTGTGGATTTAGTTCCATTTATTCAGAATACCACAATCCTCAGCCCTCAGTGATTGTCCAGCTTTTCAGGTTCCATAGCCATTTTCTGAACACAGGACAGTCTGTGACTAACTCTGTTGCTGACTTGAGGTAACTCTCAGAACATTGAGAGTTTGGAGTAGCATTGGTGGACATGCTCTGGGACAGATTAGTCTGTGGCATTAATGAGTACCACATTCAGCCTCATTTGTTGGGAGAAGCCACCCTGACCTTCAAGAAGACGCTAGAAATTTCTAGGGGAAAAAAATGGCTGCCAGCAATGCAAAATATATTCAAAAGGCCGGTGGCGGTGCACAGGCAGGTGCAGTGCATCGTGTAAAGACTAAGGCTGCAAGCAAGAAGGTGAAAGCCATGGAATGTTTCAGGTGTGAAAGAACAGTATGTGAATCATTGCAAATTTATGGATACTGTTTGCCACCATTGCAATAAAAATGGTCAAAGAAATGGAATTGCAGAAGTGCCAAGATCAGGTTAAAGGCTGAGCAGGGAAATTCAAATTCAAAAAGTCTCAGTCAGTGACATGTTGCCTGGAAAGCTCAGGGCAGGCAGAGGAGCACTGTTAAATGTGAGTGATGGGCGTGTGGAGCCTATCTATGCTACAGTGGAGGTCGATGGAAAACAAATCAAGATGGTGGTGGACACAGAAGCCTCCACTTCAACAATTAACGATGAGTCCTACAGGAAGACTTGGCTATGTAGGCGCCAGCCTTTACTCAGACAAGGATCCAACTTTGAATGTATACTGGAGAGGCTATATCATTGCTTGGGGCGTTAGAGTTGGATATTGCATACAACAGTCAAGAAGCAAGAGTAGGGCTCCTGGTGGTAAAAGGAAACTGGACTCGTTTACCAGGGCGTGACTGGTTCGGTAAAATCTTTTTGGACTGGGGCAGCATGGTGGTATCAGGATAGCACAGTGGTTGCACTGCTGCCTCACAGTGCCAGGGACCCGGGTTCGATTCCTGGCTTGGGTCTCTGTCTGTGTGGAGTCTGCACGTTCTCCCATTGTCTGCATGGGTTTCTTCCGGGTGCTGCGGTTTCCTCCCACAGTCTGAAAGACGTGCTGGTTAGGTGCATTGGCCTAAATAGGCGCCGGAGTGTGGTGACTAGGGGAATTTCACAGTAACTTAATTGCAGTGTTAATGTAAGCCTACTCGTGACTAATAAGTAAACTTTAAACTTTAAAAAAAAACGCACACAGGTAACAGAGGGTGTAATTCAGAAACATCCTGACGTTTTCAAGATAAACTGGGTACTTTGCATGGCACTACAGTTATTTGTAGATCCTCTGGCTTCTCATTGCATTTTCAGGGCCAGGACAGTGTCCTATGTCATGAAAAGCAGTGTGGTAAAGGAGTTGGAGTGGCTGCAGAGGCTTGGAATCATTGAGCCCATTTGGTTCTCACATCTGGAAGTTCCATTTGTTCCTGTTCCTAAAAGTGATGGCACTGTGCACATATGTGGGAATTACAAACTTGCCATTAATCAGGCCTCTAAACTGGATGTCTATCTGTTGCCAAGGGTAGAAGATCTGTTTTCCCCTCCTTGCAGGAGCAAGACATTCTCTAAACTTGACATGAGCCATGCCTACCAGCAGCTTTTGTCAGAGGAGGATTCAAAACGTGTCACAGTCAACACTCTCTTGGCTGTTCAAATACAGTCGTCTGGTTTTGAGGGTGTCCTCTAGTCTGGTGATTTTTCAGAGGGCAATGGATAATCTGTTGCAGGGGATTCCTAATGTAGCAGTTTACTTGAAAACTGGAAAAGGGCACCTCAGCAACCTGGATCAAGTGTTAAAAAGATTTCAGAGGCAGGACTGTGCCTGAAGCACAGCAAGTGCTTCTTCCAGGCACAGAGTTTGAAATATTTGGGTCACAAAATCACAATGCAGTGTCTGTCCTCAGTGGAAGACTAAGTCAGAGCCATCAGTGCGTGGAATTCATTACCACAAGAGGTAGTTGATGCCAAAACATTGAATGTATTTAAGAGGCAGCTAGATATAGCACTTGAGGCGAATGGGATCAAAGGTTATGGGGAAAAAGCAGGATTAGATTAGGCTATTGAGTTGGATGATCAGTCGTGGTTGTGATGAATGGCGGAACAGGCTCGAAGAGCCAAATGGCCTCCTCCTCCTATCTTCTATGTTTCTATGTATGTTTCCGTCAAGGAAGTTCCAAACCCCAGAAGTGCATCTGTGTTCAAGTCATTTCTGGGCATGGTGAATTAGTACAGGAAGTTTCTCCAGACCGTTCAACAGTGTAGGTGCCACTGTATCTACTGCACACAGAAACAAAATGGAAGTGGGGGCCCACACAAAAAGTTTCAAAGTCATGGAAGTGCTGCTAGAATCAGCTAACTTGTTGGTTCACTTTGATCAAGACAAAGAACTCATTGTCATGCAATCCCTCGCCCTACTGTGTTGGGCCAGTACTCTGGCATCTGATGGAGGGCGGGTCAGAAAAACGCATTGGTTTTACATCATGTACACTGACAACAGTTGAGAAGGGATATTTGCAGTTAACCAGGAAAAGTCTAGCCATCGTTTTTGCTGTGAAAAGATTTAATCAGTTGAAGAAATTCCTGATGCAGGGTTGGCCCAAGGTTGGAGGGATGATGAATTGAGACCACATGCAAAGTGAAAAGATGAGCTGAGTGTGTAGGATGGTTGTAACCTCTGGGAGTCCAGAGTAGTCATCCCACCCTCTGGTCTTTCACAAGTCTTGAATGAATTTCATGAGGCTCACCCAGATGCCTCCCAAACGAAAAGTTTAGCCATATTTAAGGTGGATCAGAACTTGGAGAACTTGGCGAAATCCTGTCCTGCATGTCAGAACAATCAGAGGCTGGCAACACCAGCACCATTACATCCATGGGAGTGGTCTGCTCATCTGTGGTCTAGGCTTCTTGTCTAGACTTTGCAGGGCCGTTCATGGGTCATACATTTCTAGTCATCATGGGCGCACATCCCAAGTGGGTGGAAGTACACATCATAAACAACATTACAGCTCCCATTGTGACAAAGAAGCTACGCCAGGTTTTTTGCACCTCGTGGTTTACGGGGTTCTCTTGTTTCTGATAGCGGTAAAATGTTTACAAAGTAAGGCCAGGTAGCTGCCTTAATGACTATCATCCGGTGGCTCTGACATCCATCATTATGAAGTGCTTCGAAAGGTTAGTCATGACACGAATCAATTCCCAGATTACCTGTATCCTCTACGGTTTGCCTCCCGCTGTAACAAGTCCACAGCAGATGCCGTCTCCCTGACCCTGCACTTAGCCCTGGAACACCTGGATAACAAAGACACCTACGTCAGACTCCTATTTATCAACTACAGCTCAGCTTTCAACACCATTATTCCTACGAATGCACCCTCCACACCAGTGTCCCACCAGGCTGGGTCCTCAGCCCCTTACTATGCTCCTTATGCACCTATAACTGCAGCCAAATTCCCTCCAAATCGATCTTCAAATTTGTTGATGACCCCACCATAGTGGATCGGATCTCAAACAATGACGAGATGGAGTACAGGAAAAAGATAGAGAATCTGGTGAACTGGTGCGATGACAATCTCTCTCTCAATGTCAACAAAAAGAAGGAGGTAATCATCGACTTCAGGAAACGTGGACAGGGGCATGTCCTCCACTATGTCAATGGAGACAAAGTTGAAATGGTCGAGAGCTTCAAGGCTTTAGGTGTCCAGATCATCATCCATGCAGACACTACAGTTAAAGCCGGCCAATGCCTCTACTTTCTCAGAAGACTAAGGAAATTTGGCATGTCCATTATGACTGTCTCCAACTTTTACAGATGCGTCATAGACAGCATTCTTTCTGGTTGTGTCAGAGCTTGGCCTGGCTCCTGCTCTGCCCAAGACTGCAAGAAACTACAAAGGGTCATGAATGAAGCCCAGTCAATCGCGCAAACCAGCCTCCCACCCATTGAGACTCGGAAAAGCATAATTAAGGACCCCACGCACCCCAGACATTCTCTCTTCCACCACCTTCTGTCGGGAAAAAGATACAAAAGTCTGAGGACACGTACCAACCAACTCAAGAACACCTTCTTTCTTGCTGCCATCAGACTTTTGAATGGACCTACCTTGTATTAAGTTGATCTGTCACTACACCCTAGCTATGACTATGACACCACATTCTGCACCCTCTTCTCTCCTTCTCTATAATTGGTATGTTTTGTCTGTATACCTTGTAAGAAACAGTACTTTTCACTGTATACTAATACGTGACTATAATAAATCAAATCAAAATAATTTGTTCCAAGAGTTTATGCAAAGGAATGGAATGCACCATGTGCATACTGTGTCTTTACATCCAGCTTTAAGCTGTTTAGCAGGGCTAGCTGTTCAGACTCTGAAAGAAGGTTTGAGGATAATGGTAGGTGATACCCTGGGAACCAAGCTCACAGTTCTTGTTCCAAGCCACAAACAACATCAGGACTCTCACCAGTTGAATTACTGATGGATAGGAAGTCAGTCTTGGATCTGCTACACCCAGATGTCAAAGCAAGAGTGGGAAGGAGGCAGGAAAAAGCAGAAGGAGAGACATTTCAACCTGATGTAAGGCATGTTGGCAGTAACCAGTGTTGGCTGCCTGGAGTTATACTCAACAAAAGTGTTCCAGTATCTTTGGTAGTGAAACTGACCAATGGAAGAGTTCTTTGCAGACATTAGGATCACATTCATCTATGACGTGACTCAGAGACAGCAACATTTCCAGACACATGGTAGAAGAAAATGCTGCCGTGGACATTTGACAGGGACATTTGAACATATTCTCTCTCTCTCTCTCTTTCCCCCCCCCCCCCCCCCCCCCCCCCCCCCCCCCAATAGTATACTTTACTTTATTCATTACAAGGATTTCCAGTGGACTCTACTCCAGGAGAGGATGAGGGACATTCATGCACAGATAACTGACCTCCTCGTGCGCCCACAAGTTCACCTCCATTGAAAATGGAGGTCACGGGTCAGTGTAGTTGCAAAGTTCCTGAAGGACTAATGTATAATTTGATCCATGAGTTTCGTTATGTTTCTTTCCTTAAAGGGGATTAAAATTAAGGGGAGGGTTGGCAGTGAGTGGTGGTGAAGTGTTATAGTAAGCATGTCCTTATTTGAATGTTGATTTCTTTAGCAGGTCTCGTCTTACTACAAGGGACCTGTGTAACAAGCTGACTGCAGTCCTGAGTCTGCTCACCATAACCCTTAATTCCTTTACTGTTCAAAAATTTAGCTATCCTTACCTTAACATTCAATGAGGCAGACTCAGCTGCTTCACTGGGCAGGGAATTCCACAGATTCACAATCCTTTGTGCGAAGAAGTTCCTCCTCAACTCAGCCCTAAACCTGCTCCCTAGGCCTAGTTTCACCCGCCAGTGGAAACAACTTCCCTGCTGCGACCTTATCTATTCCCTTCATAATCTTGTATGTTTCTATAAGATCTCCCCTCATTCTTCTGAATTCCAATGAGTATGGTCCCAGTCTACTCAGTCTCTCCTCATAAGCCAACCCTCTCAACTCCGGAATCAATCTAGCGAGTCTCCTCTGTACCCCCTCCAGTGCCAGTATATCCTTTCTCAAGTATGGAGACCAAAACTGTGCACAGTACTCCAGGTGTGGCCTCACCAGCACCTTATACAGCTGCAACATAACCTTGCGGTTTTTAAACTCCATCCCTCTAGCAATGAAGGACAAAATTCCATTTGCCTTCTTAATTACCTGCTGCACCTGCAAACCAACTTTTTGTGATTCATGCACAAGGACACCCAGGTGCTTCTGCACAGCAGCATGCTGCAATCTTTTACCATTTAAATAATCCATTTTGCTGTTATTCCTACCAAAACGGATGACCTCACATTTAAATATTGAAGATTGAATATCACAACACATTCAACTATCTTTTTGTGGCAAAGTTAGCACACTGATCTATTTTGTACTTAATGTAATGTCAAATTTGAACTGTTATGTATTGTGCCTTAACATTACAAGTGTGATGAATAAAGTAAAGTATACTATTGGGGGGGGGGGGAGGGGGGGAATGTTCAGTGATATTGTTTTATACATTTTATGTGAACATTGATCAGTGCCCATATTTGTTGATGAAACTCAGCAGGGATTCAAATGCCCCATGCTTGTGTTCCCTTCCCTTTGATTCATATATTCATTCCCATTTTTTGTCACTTTGAGTCACATGCTTACCACTAACTTCCTGCTCACCAATTCAAGTGCTGCAAAGCTGAGTTGCTGCTGTGCAGGGAGAGGAATGCAGGACAGACACGCAAAGAACCAGATGTGTGCAAATTACTATCTGTTTCATGTGAGTGGAATTCCTCAAGTTGTTTTCAAGTCCTGCATTTGAACTGTTAGTTCGAATCTTCTTGGAAAAAACCCATAGCTAGAGGCTGTGTGTGAACTGATGTTTCCTTTTAGGAATGGAAGCTAAAAGATATACTGTAAAACTGGTGATTTGTAAGCTGCTTGAAAGCATTTTTTTCCGCAGGTAGGGAAATGTACTTTGTAACGAGCGTAAGGTAAAGTCACCATAGTCGCAGATGACCTTAGCTGCTTTGAGGGGGAGAGCTGACTGTTGATCATTTAACCTAAGGATCACCACACCTCAGGCAAGGGACAAGGTTGAGAAGGTGGGGCCTTCATGAAGAACCTCAGCCAGTACGGGAATTGAACCCGTGCTGTTGGTCGCTCTACATGACAAACCAGCTGTCCAGCCAACTGAGCTAAACCAACCCCCCCGTGTGTGCCATATATTTTATTTTTTTTAAGAAGGGCCATGACCCATAAAACAAAACACTAGGATATATTTCAACTCGCATGATCATTGTCTAGTTGTCCACACTTGCCTGTGTATTTAAACATCCCATCTTCCTCAGACGTTCCATAAAAAACATAGTAATCCATTTTGTAATGTCAATACTACAGCCATTTCCATTTGACTCGCTCAGTGGGACAGATGGAAGCAAGGACTGATGCCAGACTTTCCATTAACGCTATAAATAAAGATGTGCCACAATTTGAAAGTTAAATTGTTGCTTGTGATTGAATGTGTATTAATGAGATTTTGGGAGGTCCAGAGAAGGATCATTATACTTCCAGCAAACAAGATGAAACATTGGAATCTCTGCACTCATTATTTGCATGTCAGCTGCTGGAAACAGAAGTTAAAAAACGTTTATTTATTAGTCACATGTAAGGCTTATATTAACACTGCAATGAAGTTCCTGTGAAATTCCCCGAGTCGCCACACTCTGGCGCCTTTTCGGCTCAATGCACCTAATCAGCATGTTATTCAGACTGTGGGAGGAAACCAGAGCACCCGGAGGAAACCCATGCAGACACGGGGAGAACATGCAAACTCCACACAGACGGTGACCCATGCCGGGAATCGAACCCTGGCACTGAGGCAGCAGTGCTAATCACTGCCACCGTGAGTTCATTAAAGGGAGAGGAAAAACACCTAGTGATGGTGAAGTCTCCCTGGTCCTTTAAGTATTAATACAGCATGATTCCAAACTTCCAGCTCCAGTGGAAGGGATATGGGGGGGGAGCGGTGCAATGCTGCCAGCATCCTCTATTCCAACTCTGAGCTCACACCGAAAGCATTCTACAAACACCAGATAGAAATCAATTTGGGCACTGTAGGGAAGAGGATACAGCACCTGCACAAAACTGATTCCTGTCCAGAGCTTTTTCTAGCTGTAGGGAGATGTCGGTCTTCCCACACGATGTAGCTGCTTCTTGGACAGTGACCACACTAATGTGGCCAGAGAGGTTAAGATACCACAACCATCTGATGTCTCGCTCTACCTTCAGTATAATAATTTATTTCATGGCTCAATATTGAACGACATTTTTGAGTTAACAATTTTTCATTGTGTCAGATTTACAGAAGGCAAGTTAAAGGTCAAGTAACAAAAACTAGCTTTTGCTAGTTTTAGTAAATGGTGAACATCATGTTTTCATTTTTTTTTGTTAATAGTACAACATCTCAGCAAAGCAACAGGAAGTTGTTGGTAAAAGTAGAAGCTTGGACAGGAAGCCAACTGAGCCTTTAGTGTTGACAAATTGGAGACATAGCACGTATGGAGTTGGGCAATTGGACCTTGAAAAGGTAGGAAATTGTACCCAGTTAAATAAGTGAAAATTTCTTATGTTTAATGCATAAAATTGCTGTTCCCAACGTCAATGGTTAATTCATAACGCTGATTCGTTATAAAGTAATTACATTGCTGTCTGTGGAGCATTGTTGTGTGCTTATTTATTGCCAAGTTTACTGACAATGATAGTACTTTGAGGTGACATGATAAAGCACTACATAAATTGATCTTTTTCATTTTTTCTGTGATTTGGGCAGAAATATAAAAGCAAGATATTGTGGATGATAGGAATCTGATGTAATAACAGAAAACACTCGAACCACCTCTGTGTGCCCTCCCCCCAAATAAAACCCACCACCACCTCTGACCCCTCCTGGTGATTGAAAAGTCAGTTGGTGTTGCACCAGCTGAAAATGCAGCAAAAAGCAGCTGAGGGCAGCCTTAATTAATTAAGGGTGGGAATTGTACCTCTCTCTGCCTCCCACCCTAAAGAGTAGCCATCCAACCTGATTGTCAGGCAGCTCTTTAGTCGCAGTAGCATGAGGGTCAAGTAATGGCCACTGCTGGTACTACCCTGGGGAAGAAGTGTTGTGGATGCTGCACTTAAAATGAGTCTGGGGAATTTAGTTGGGCCTGCCTGGCAGATCCCAACAGCATGGTGTGGGCAGTAAGAGGTCTCAGGGTTGCAGTCTTATGGAGGGGTGCCTCTTATTAACACAAGAAAGCCTAAAAGGAGGTAAAACCCCTATCTGCCTCCCAGCAGCCCATGCAGTGAAAGTTTTTTTTTTCCAAACTACATGCATCAGTTTTATTAGCAATAGCACATTTCTTACAAAGGTGACCTTTCGGGAGGCAAACGTCAGATCCCTGGTCGAAGTTCTCACACAGCACTCATACGTACCACTGGAATCTGATCTTTGCTCTGTGGTATTTCTCCTCGGGTTGTAGTTATAAAGCTCCACTGCCGATGGTGTGGGCCAGCTGTTAAGAGTTGTAAACACTCTTGCCAACTTTCCAGCCTGTAACATCCTCCATAATTGTAGCTTCTTGCTCCTTTGAGACGCAGAGCCCTCCAATCCTGCTTAGCACGCAGCAGAGGTAGCAATGATACATGTGTTTCCAAGTCTTCAATCTGAAGGCGCCTTCCCCTCCCTGTTCCACCTGAACAGCTTCCAATATCTAAAGAGTAAACTTAATCCAATCCCAAACATGCTGTAACCTGACAGACTCCTCCTGGGGAGGTTTCTCTTGTAATCCACAGATTCACAACCCCTTCGAGGGGGCAGGTCCTGCTTCACCTTGATAGCCGCCATCTTCTCAATTCGTTAGAGGCAGCACGAGATCCTTAAGTAGCCATTAACAGCCACTCGAGGGCTTTATTAGGTTCAAGGGTGGGTGGGTTGCCTGATACCACCCCCACACCCACCAATATGGGAGACAAAGGGCAAGCAAAAATTTAATTTGTTTAAACTTGAGATTAATCTTGATTGTAGATGAAATGGCTTATATTCTGCAAAATGTAGTGCTGGTTATTTATAATAAAAATATCAGCTGAGATATAGGCAGAGCTAGTCCACGGACTGAATGGAATATTATTCCATCTCTGCACAATTGAGTTTCCATAATAAATTAAATTTGAGGTTTTTTGTCCAACCATAATTTTAGCAGAAGTATTGATGACCTTTAAAATTCGGCTTAATGGTAATGTGCCATATGGAAAGTGGTACAATATAGGGTCATAGGATGATAGAGAGAGGACAATTCATCTTATCTGTGCAGGTTTTTGAAAGGGCTACCCAGTTAGTTAGTCCCATTCTTCTTTTCTTTCCCCAGAGCTCTGCAGATTTTTCCCCTTTAAGTATTAATTTAATTCTGCTTTTAAAGTTATTGAATCTGCTTCCAGCATTCTCAGGCAATGCATTCCAGGTCATAACTCGTTTTTAATTTTTTAAAAATCTCCTTATCTTGCTTCTGCTTCTTTTTGCTAATTATCTTAAATCTGATTACTGGCGCTTCTGCCACTGAAAACAATTTCTATTTATTTACACTATTGAAAGCATACATTATGTTGAACACCTCTGTTAAATCTCCTCTTATTCTCCTCTGATGTAAGGAGAGCAGTTCCACTTTCTCTGGTCTCTCATCTCTTAACAATCTAGTGAATCTCATCTTTACTTGCTCTAATCCTTTGACATCCTTCCTAAAGTGTGGTAGCCAGAATTAGACACAATTCTCCAGCTGGGGCTTAACCAATGATTCATAAAGGTTTAACATAGCTTCCTTGCTTTTGAACTCTTCCTATACCTCTATTTATAAAGCCAAAGATCCCATGTGCCTTTTTTCCAAGTGACCTTGTCAGCTTGTCCTGCTACCTTCAAAGATTTGTGTACATACGCCCCCTGGTATCTCCTTTCACTGCATCCCAACCCCCACAATCCAACCGTTAAAATTGAATGTGATTTTTCTCATATTGATTTGAGTAATGTATCTGAAATTGAATCTGCTCTTATCTGCTGGACTCGGGGGACATGGAAAAAACATTTTAACTGTTGTGTTCACAAATAGGTTTCAGTACTTCATGGTACAAATGGACCACATTCAATTAAAAATTGGCTTTTTGACATTTAAACTCACTCAATATTCAGGTGAAATAAATTCATTTGGGAAATCTAACAAAAGTGCGCACACTATTTTAAATAGCTATATAATAACAGAAAGAAATCATTTACTTCAATGAAATGTACATTATTCCCATATCCCTTTATCATATTTTAGTTTCTAGCTTTGGTGCAATTCCATTTTTTAATATAATTTCTTTGAACAATTTTAATTGTTCAAATAGCTTAAATGTAATTTGTGCCTAACAGAATAGTCGACTACGTATTATCATTAAATATTTAACTGATTTGAAATGTTATATAAACGTGGAGAGAATTGGTGAGAATCCACACAGGTATGATAGAATTGTGAGGAGGATATTTGTTTAAGTGCTGTAGATTTTCAGATATAATGCACCCAGTTATAGTGTAGGCAAAAGCACACATGTATAACAGACCCTCATTTTCTGAACTGTATATTGTTCTGGTAAAATGTTAGTGTTTTGGTATCTGTATGGTACACACCCACAGTTTTGTAATTTCAGGGGAAGAGGTACATATCAAGATAGCAATTCATTGCAATCACCCAATATAAAAGGTAAATTCTGAATGAGAAAGCAGGTTTAAAACAACGTGTGGCTGGGCACCAAGTTATAGTACTAAAAAGTGGAAGAAAAGATGCATAGCGGACTGGGAGAGGCAGAATTATAAATAATATAGAATTAGGTGGGATCATAGAAATTACGAAGAGGTCTAAATATTAGCTTGGAGTGCATATAAATGCATGAAGGATAGTTAATAAGGTTGGTGACTCGCAAACATAAATGGCCACGTTCAAATATGATGTAGTGATAATGAGACATTCAAAAAAGGCAAGAATTTGGATGCTCAGTATTTCTGGATACTGGGTTTTCAGAAATCATGGGGAGGAATAAATGGAGTGGGGGGTAGCAGTTTTGGTTGAGGAAATATTACAGTGCTGGAGAGAGGGAATATCTTTGAGGCATGCGCTGGAATGCGCTGCCAGGCAAGGTGGTGGAGGCGGACACACTGGGAACGTTTAAGACTTATCTAGATAGCCATATGAACGGAGTGGGAATGGAGGGATACATAAGAATGGTCTAGTTTGGACCAGGGAGCGGCACGGGCTTGGAGGGCTGAAGGGCCTGTTCCTGTGCTGTATTGTTCTTTGTTCTTCATTAAGGCCAGTATCAATTTGGTTGGAGTTAAAACACAGTAAAGGAGCTATTTCACTACTTGGTATCCTTTATAAACTACCAAATATTGGAAAGGAGATAAAGGAATGGATTTGTAAAGAAATTACCGGGAGGTACAAGAACTATAGAGTAATGATAATGCAAGAACTCCAATGTCCCAGTGTTGAATGGAGTAATGATTGTGTTAAGAAGGAGAATTTTCTTGATCAGTATGTTTCTGACCCAATGAGGAAGAAGTGGTCTCTTCCTGGGGAAGTAGGTGGGTCAAATGGAAAATGTAACAGTTGGGAAGCAGTGTGGAAAGTCGTATCAGAATATGGAAACAGGCCCTTCGGCCCAACTTGTCCATGCTGCCCTTTTTTTTAAAACCCCTAAGCTAATCCCAATTGCCCACATTTGGCCCATATCCCTCTATACCCATCTTACCCATGTAACTGTCTAAATGCTTTTTAAAAGACAAAATTGTACCCGTCCCTACTACTACCTCTGGCAGCTTGTTCCAAACACTCACCACCCGGTGTGTGGAAAAAATTGCTCCTCTAGACACTTTTGTATCTCTCCTCTCTCGCCTTAAACCTATGCCCTCTAGTTTTAGACTCCCCTACCTTTGGGAAAATATATTGACTATCAAGCTGATCTGTGTCCTTCATTATTTTATAGACCTCTATAAGATCACCCCTCAGCCTCCTACGCTTCAGAGAAAAAAATCCCAGTCTATCCAGCCTCTCCTTATAACTCAAACCATCAAGTCCCGGTAGCATCCTAATAAATCTTTTCTGCACTCTTTCTAGTTCAATAATATCCTTTCTATAATAGGGTGACCAGAACTGCACACAGTATTCCAAATGTGCCCTTAAAATGTCTTGGTACAACTTCAACAAGACGTCCCAACTCTTGTATTCAATGTTCTGACCAATGAAACCAAGCATGCTGAATGCCTTCTTCACCACTCTGTCCACCTGTGACTCTACTTTCTAGGAGCTATGAACATGTACCCCCAGATCTCTTTGTTCTGTAACTCTCCCCAATGCCCTACCATTAACTGGGTAAGTCCTGCCCTGGTTTAATCTATCAAAATGCATCACCTCGCATTTATCTAAATTAAACTCCATCTGCCATTCATCAGCCCACTGGCCCAATTGATCAAGATCCTGTTGCAATTGGAGATAACTTTCTTTACTGTCCACTATGCCACCAATCTTGGTATCATAAGGTTCAGATCAGTTATGGAGAAGGACAAACAGTCATCTAAAATAAAAGTATTTTTAAAAAGTTCTTTCGTGGGACATGAAAGTCACTGGCAAGACCAGCATTTGTTGCCATTTCTAAATTGTCCTTCTGAAGGTAGAAATGAGACTTCACCTTGACCGCTGTAGTCCACCCAGTCCCACAATGCTGTTAGGAAGGGAGTTCCAGGTATTTGATCCAGCGGCCCATGAAATAAACTATATAGTTTCGGGTCAGGATGATGTGTGGCTTGGAAGGCAACTTGCAGGTAGTGTGTTCCCACGTGTCAGCTGCTCTCGTCTTTCTGGGTGATAGAGTTTGGCAGCTTGGGTCTTTGTGACTTACTGTAATGTAACTTGTAGATGGTACGTACACACTGGTGCCACTGGCACGGATAGTGAATGTTTAAAGTAGTGAATAGGGTACCAGCTTTGGCCTGCGAGGTGTTGAGCTTGTCATTGAATCATCGAGGTTTACAGCATTTGTTGTGTTGTTAGAGCTTCATTTATTCAGGCAAGTGGAGAGTATTCCATAACAGTCCTGACTTCTACCATGATAAGAAGTCTCACAACACCAGCTTAAAGGCCAACAGGTTTATTTGATAGCAAAAGCCACTAGCTTTCGGAGCGCTGCCCCTTCATCAGGTGAGTGGGAGTTCTGTTCAAAAAAAAGGGCATATAAAGACACAAACTCAATTTACAAGATAATGGTTGGAATGCGAATCTTTACAGGTAATCAAGTCTTAAAGGTACAGACAATGTGAGTGGAGAGAGGGTTAAGCACAGATTAAAGAGATGTGTATTGTCTTCAGCCAGGACAGTTAGTGAGATTTGGCAAGCCGTGGGGGTTACAGATAGTGTGACATGAACCCAAGATCCCTGTTGAGGCCATCCTCGTGTGCGGAACTTGGCTGTCAGTCTCTGCTCAGCGACTCTGCGTTGTTGTGTGTTGTGAAGGCCGCCTTGGAGAACGCTTACCCGAAGATCAGAGGCTGAATGCCCGTGACCGCTGAAGTGTTCCCCAACAGGAAGAGAACACTCTTGCCTGGTGATTGTCGAGTGGTGTTCATTCATCCATTGTCGTAGCGTCTGCATGGTCTCCCCAATGCACCATGCCTCGGGACATCCTTTCCTGCAGCGTATCAGGTAGACAATGTTGGCCGAGTTGCAAGAGTATATACCGTGTACCTGGTGGATGGTGTTCTCACGTGAGATGATGGCATTCACCAGGTACACGGTACATACACTTGCAACTCGGCCAACGTTGTCTACCTGATACGCTGCAGGAAAGGATGTCCCGAGGCATCGTACATTGGGGAGACCATGCAGACGCTACGACAACGGGTCAATGAACACCACTCGACAATCACCAGGCAAGAGTGTTCTCTTCCTGTTGGGGAACACCTCAGCGGTTTAGGCTATCCAGCCTCTGATCTTTGGGTAAGCGTTCTCCAAGGCGGCCTTCACGACACATGACAACGCAGAGTCGCTGAGCAGAGACTGATAGCCAAGTTCCGCACGCATGAGGACGGCCGCAACCGGAATCTTGGGTTCATGTCACACTATCTGTAACCCCCACAACTTGCCTGGGCTTGCAAAATCTCACTAACTGTCCTGACTGGAGACCTGTGCTTAACTCTCTCTCCACTCACATTGTCTGTGCCTTTAAGACTTGATTACCTGTAAAGACTCGCATTCCAACCATTATTTTGTAAATTGAGTTTGTGTCTTTATATGCCCTGTTTGCGAACAGAACCCCCACTTACCTTAAGGGGCCAGTGCTCTGAAAGCTAGTAGCTTGTGCTACCAAATAAACCTGTTGGACTGTGTTTATCCCAGTCCGACGCCGGCATCTCCACATCATTCTGTCATGATGGCAGACGGGCTTTGGGGAGCTGGGAAATGAAGTCCTTATTGCAGAATCCCAAACCTCTGACCTGCTTTGGTAACTACAGGATGTATGTGGCCAACCCAGTTAAGTTTCTGGTCAATGATAACCCCAGGATATTGTTGGTGAAGGATTCCGTGATGACATTGCCATTGAATGGCATGGGGAAATGGTTAGATTCCCTCTATTTGGAGATGGTCGATGCCTGGCATTTGTGTGGCACTAATGTTACTTGCCACTTGATAGACGAAGCCTGAATATTGTTCAGGCCTTGCTGCATATGGGCACAGACTGCTTCAGTATCTGAGAAGTTGTGAATGGTGCTAAACACTGCAATCATCAGCAAACATTCCCACTTATGATAAAGCAGCTCAAATTAGTTGGGCCTAGAATGCTACTCTGAGGAACTGTTGTAGTGATGTCCTGAGATTGAGATGATTGGCCTCCAAAAACAAGAACTAGTTTGCTTTGTACAAGATATCACATTTAGTCAAATTCTACTTGATGTCAAGATCCGTCACTTGCACCTCCTATCGAATCCCTGCAGTACAGAAGGAGGCCATTCAGTCCATCGAGTCTGTACTGACCACAATCTCACCCAGGCCCTATTCTCGTAACCCCACACATTTGCCCTGCTAATCCCCCTGACACTAACGTCAATTTAGCTTGGCCAATCAACCTAACCCGCACACCTTTGGACTGTGGGAGGAAACCGTAACATCCGGAAGAAACCCACACAGACACTGGGAGAAAGTGCAAACTCCACACAGACAGTGACCCGAGGCCGGAATTGAACCTGTGTCCCTGGCGCTGTGAGGCAGCAATGCTAACCGTTGTGCCACGTGCCGTTTTGAATTTTGTCTTTTGTCCATGTTTGGTCCAAGGCTAGGATGGAGTCAAGTAGCCCTGGCAGAACCTGACTGAGCATTTCTAGCTGTACTGAAACAGCTCGCTTAGTTCTCGAGCAGAAGTCTTCTGCTGATGTTGTCAGGGTCCACATCCTTTGCCTTCAGCTATTTCTTAATATCTTGATGCTGCTTCTGGCACTCTGCTCATTGAATGTTGATTCCTTGGCTTGATGGTAATGGTATCCTGACGGATTTGCTGAGCAGTGATTGTGGTTGAATGCAGTTCTGATGCTGATAACTCCCAACACCTCATGGATGCCCAATTTTGAGCCACTAGATCTATTCTGAATCTATCCCATTTCACATGGTGATAATACCACACAAAACAATGGATTGTATCCTCAGTGTGAATTCAGTATTTCACCCATAAGGGCTGTGTGGTAGTCATTCCTATCCATACTTTCATGGGTGGGTGCGATTGTGACAAGGAGACAAGATTGGTGAGCGAGGTCTGGTAGGTTTTTTCTTGTTGGTCCCTTCAGCACCTACTGATAATCTGATTGTCTCATGGTTACCATTCCTGAGATGAGCTTTTAATTCCAGATTTAGTAATTTATTGAATCAAAATTGCATCAGCTGCTGGTAGTGGGATTTGAACTCCTATTCCCGGAACATTAGTCAGGCTCTGTGGATTTCTAGTCCACTAACAACTGGAGGGAGGCTAATTTTAGTGGGTTGTGGACTGATTTGGCTCGGATAAATTGGAGTCAAAGATGGGCAGACAGAAATGTAATGTTGCGATGGGTGATCGGCCCAGGTTCATTCCACATGCAGGAAAGGGAGAGCAACCAAAACCAGAGCTCCCTGGATGACAAAGCTGTTGGAAAGTAGAATGAAGCAAAAATGGGGGTGTATGACAGATATCAGCTTGATATACGAGTGTGAATCTAAAATTCACAGAGCAAGAAACAGTACAGGAATGGACTGGCAGTTAAATTAAGGAATCATAGAATCCTACAGTGCAGAAGGAGGCCATTTGGCCCATTGAGTCTGCACTGACCTTAATCCCACCCAAGTCCTATCCCCATAACCCCATGCATTTACCCTAGCTCGTCCCCCTGCCACTAAGGAGCAATTTAGCATGGCCAATCCACCTAACCCGCACATCTTTGAACTGTGGGAGCAAGCGGAGGAAACCTGCGCAGACATGGGGAATGTGCAAATTCCACACAGTTACCCAAGCCGGGAATCGAACCCAGGCCCCTGGTGTTGAGAGGCAACGGTGCTAACCATTGTGCCATCGTGCTGCCTGAATCTAAAGGTCTTCAAGTTAATTAGCAGTAAAAGAGTTGTCGGACAAGCTGTGTGGCCACTTGAGGATGAAAATATAGGCTTTTCAGCTTAACATTGCTAGTAGGAAAAGTAATGTCATACTAAGCAAGAAAATATTAAAAGATCTAGAAACATCTAAAGGAGTATTTGCTAGAGTAGCTGGGGAGGGTTAAACTAAAATGGTAGGGGGATGGAAACCTACGTAAGGAGTCAGAGGAGGGGGAAACGAGGATAAAAACAAAAGATGGGAGTAAGAAAAGTGATCGGCAGAGAAACCAAAGGCCAGAAGCAAACAGGGCCACAGTGAAAAATAATGGGAATAGGACAGGGAATGTTAACAAGACAAGCCTTAAGACTTTGTGCCTTAATGCATGGAGCAATCGCAATAAAGTGGATGAATTAATTGTGCAAATAGATGTAAACGGGTATGATGCAATTTGGATTACGGTGATATGGCTGCAGGGTAACCAGGAATGTGAACTGAACATCCAGGGATATTCTGTATTTAGAAAGGACAGACAAAAAGGAGAAAGTGGTGAAGTTACACTGCTGAGTAAAGAGGAAAATAATGAGGAAGGATATTCGCTCTGATGTGGAATCTGCATGGGTAGGCCAGAGAAAAACCAAGGGATAAAAGCGTTAGTGGGGGTTGTATCTAGACTCCCAAACTGTAGTGGGGATGTTGGGGAAGGCATTAAACAGGAAATTAGAGATGCGTACGATTAAGGAACATCTGTAATTATGGGTGACTTTAATCTGCATATAGATTGGGCAAATCAAATTAATAAAATACCATAAGGGAGGAATTCCTGGAGTGTGTAGGGATGGTTTTCTAGACCAATACGTTGAGAAACCAGCTAGAGAACAGGCCATCTCAGACTGGGTATTGTGTGATGAGAAAGGAATAATTGACAATTTAGTTGTGCGAGGTCCCTTAGGGATGAACAACCACAATATGATAGAATTCTTCTTCAAGATGGAGAGTGACGTAGTGGATTCTGAGACTATGGTCCTGAATCTAAATAAAGGAAATTATGATGGTATAAACGAGTTGGCTATGATGGATTGGGAAATGTTACTTAAAGGGATGACAGTTGATAGACATTGGCAACCATTCAAAGACCGCATGGGTGAACTGCAACAATTGTTCATTCCTGTCTGGCACAAAATTCAAATGGGAAGTGTGGCCAAACCATGGCTTACAAACGAGATTAAAGATAGCATTAGATCCAAGGAAGAGGTGTACAAATTAGCCCAAAAAAGCAGCAGACATGAGGATCAGAAGCAATTTAGAATTGAACAAAGGAGGACAAAGGGATTGATTAAGAAGCAGGAAATAGAGGATGTAAGTAAGCTTGCAGGGAACATAAAAACTAACTGTAAAAGCTTCTATAGGTATGTGAAGACAAAATGAACCATGAAGACAGTCAGAAACTGGGGAATTTATAACGGGGAGTAAAGAAATGGCTGACCAACTAAATACATACTTTTGTTCTGTCTTCACAAAGAAGGACACAAATAATGCATTGGAAATGTTGGGGAATACTGGGTTTAGTGAGAGGGAACTGAAGGAAATCCGTATTGGTAAGGAAATGATTTGGGGGAAATTGATGGGATTGAAGGCTAATAAATCACCAGGGCCTGATAACCTACGTCCCAGAGTACGTGGAGAAGTGGCCCTCGAAATAGTGGATGCATTGATGGTCAGCTTCCATGATTCTATAGACCCTGGCTCAGTTCCTATGGATTGGAGGGTAGCTGATGTAACCCCACTATTTAAAAAGGGAGGTAGAGCAAAAACAGAACTATGGACCAGTCATCCTGACACCAGTAGTGGTGAAAATGCTAGAGTCCATTGTACAAGATTTATATTAATGATTTGGATGAGAAAACTAAATATAATATCTCCAAAATTACAGATGAGACAAAGCTGGGTGGGAGGGTGAGCTGTGAGAAGGATGCGGAGATGCTTCAGTGCGATTTGGACAAGTTGAGTGAGTGGGCACATGCATAACAGATGCAGTCTATAAAGCAGATAAATGTGAGGTTATCCACTTTGGGAGTGAAAGCAGGTTATTATTTTCGAGGCCTGGGACTTGAAGAGCAGTTGCTGAAAGTAAGTATGCAGGTGGTGAAGAAGGCAATTGGCATGTTGGCCTTCATTGCGAGAGAATTTGAGTACAGGAACAAGGATGTTTTGCTGCAGTTATACAGGGCCTTGGTGAGACCATACCTGGAATATTGTTTGCAGCTTTGATCTCCTTATCTGTGGAAGGATGTTCTTATAGAGGGAGTGCAGTAAAGGTTTACCAGACTGATTCCTGGGATAGCAGGACTCACATATGAGGAGAAATTGAGTCGGGTTAGGATTAAATTCACAGGAGTTTAGAAGAATGAGGTGGGAATCTCAAGGAAACCTATAAAATTCTAACAGAGCTAGACAAGCTAAATGCAGGAATGATGTTCCTGATGGCGTGAGAGTCCAGAACCAGGGGTCATAATCTAAGGATATGGGGTAAACTTTATAAAACTGAGATGAGAAATTTCTTCACCCAGAGGGTGGTGAGGCTGTGGAATTCTCTACTCCAGAAAGCAAATGAGGCCAAAACATTATATGTTTTCAAGAAAGAGTTGGGTATAGCTCTTGGGACTAAATGGATCTAAGAATATGGGGTGAAAGCAGGAACAGGTTACTGAATTGGATGACCTGCCATGATCGTGATGAATGGCGGAGCAGGCTTGAAGGACCAAATGGCCTATTTTCCATGTTTCTATGTTTAAAAAGTAAGAATGCATATGCAACATTCATGTCAGGAGAGAGAGTCTTGCTGGGTAAAACTCTTCATTTAGGACAGGTGAATAGATCAGGACAATTTATTTACTGAAATCTATCTAGATTTCCAAAAGCCTTCGATAATATATTAGTTAGACAATAAACCAATATGGTTACAGCATGCAAGGTCAGGGGGTAAAGTAGCAGAATGAATAACTCGCTGGTCAGCTAAAAGTCCGAATGCAAAGGGGCTACAGAATCGCAATTCTCAATGGCAAAAAGTGGGAATTGAGTTCCCATGAGGATTAGTGCTGGGGCCATTGATGTTCACAATTCATAATAGCAATTTGGACTTTGGAATCAAAAACACAATTTCCACATTTGTAGGCAACACCAAATTGGGAGGGATAGTGAACACTGAAGGGACTGCAACAGATTGCAAGAAGATATCAATAAACTTAAAGAATTGACTTTTAATTGGCAAGTGACATAGATACATGCGAGACATTATATTTTGGTAAGGAAATAAGAATCTAAGCGAGATACAGGAACAAAGGGATCTGGGAAAGCCAATGCACAAATCAATAAAAGTTGTGCCACAGGGTGGCAAGGTTATATCAATAGTAAACTAAGCACCAGAGTTTATTTTTAGAGGGATAAAATTGAAAAGTAGATGTGTTATGCTAAACTTGTTTTGAACTTTGGTTAGAAGCCATATAAAAGATGCAAAAATGACTTTGGAGAATGTCGCCAGACCTGAAGTTAAACTCATTATGAGGGTTAGATGAACAGGCTGCATCCCTCTTCCCGGGACTGGGGAGTGAAGTACAGTAAATGAAAAAATCTGTTAAAAAAAAACAGTTGAATAGTAAATCAGTTTGCCAAGAGTACTGTAACACAACCATAATTTGCAGTTCTGATCAAAGAAAATGGCTGCTATGTTCCCACCAATAGGTTTCATTGTTATGGAGAAAAGTATTTTATACCTGTGACACTTTATGAATAGAGTATTTTTTAGTAAATCGTAGACTAAATAATTTGTTATTACAAATAATTTAAAAATGCATGAATTGAGAGATCATCAGGCTGGGAAAAATGAATAGCAGATGCTGTAACTTCAGTCATTACTAAAGTAGGTATCAACCCTATATTTGTTTATTTGATAAAGATTCAAGTTCTTTTTGAATTTTTAAACCCGTAGCAAATTGAGGATATATGAGTAACCAATGAGAAACATCTTGATTTTCCAGTTCACTGCAAAAAAGCACAAGCGCAATTCCTCTGAACATCTCTGTGCTCCATCTTCACTGCCTTCGCAGCATCCAGAGCAAGTTAGTATTTTATTTTAATATAAATTATCCTGAAACGCCCTTTAATGCAAATATATCTCTTAAATTTGTATTGTTTATATATTGTTTTGATTCGTGTTAGTCTTAATGAATTTCAGTTCTTCTGAGTTTTTCTGTTTGAACTAACATTGACATTCTGATTGGGCAATTCTCATTATGGTTTGGTGTTCTTGAATTATGGTGTCTTGACTTGAAATTCATTACAGTATATGTGTTATTTTACAAAAGTATAACAGTTCGAATTTCTTGCTAAGGAAGTTATTGGCCTACTAAGTAACAATTAAGCTGGCGTTTTTACTTTCAGTGAAGTAGATGTGTCATTGAATCCCATAGAATTCCTACAATGCACAAGGAGGCCATTCAGCCTATCGAATCTGCACCAACTCAGAGCATTTTACTCAAGCCCACCCTCTCTGCTGCCTTATTCCCGTAACTCCATGCATTTACCATGGCTAATCCACCTAACCTACATATTTTTGGACTGTGGGAGGAAACTGGAGCACCTAGAGGAAACACACGCAGATACAGGGAGAAAGTGTAAATTCTACACAGTTGATGTTGCAATAGTATAAATTTGGAGCTGAACATTCAAGAGATTGGTAAACGTCACTTTGTTTTGCTATTGGGGGCACAAAGCATTTAAAAGCATTTTTATTAAGAATGTAATTGATGCATTTGCTCCAATTTCTGACCATGACATTAAAACGTAAAGAATTTTAGCAGTTTCTGAGCAATGATGCATTTAACATGCATGTGTACCTATGAATTGTGCAGGAGAGTGTAAAAATTAATCATTGTGCAGCTTGTACTGCATCACTGAAATTGCTCATTTATATTCTAAAACTGTTTTTGTATTTTTGGTTGAAGTTGAGTTGATTCATTCATGCTGAATTTACTAAATAATAACCATGCATTTTTCTTTGTGTCCACAATTTGTATAGTGAAGTAATTTTCAAATTCCAGTGGGAGAAAAAATCCGATCTAACTCTATTGCCACACAATTACGTTATAATATGGTTTACACTGATTTGTTCATAAAAAATTGCAGTAAGAATGAGGTACACTGTAAATTATTTCTAAAGGAGTTTAGTAAAGGAGGGAAAAGGAGTTGTTTAACTTTCCAAATATTGATTGGAACCTTTGTAGGTCAAATAGTTCGGATGGGGCAGTTTTTGTGCAGTGTGTGCAGGAGGGTTTCCTGACACAATATGTGGATAGGCCGACAAGAGGTGAGGCCACATTGGATTTGGTACTGGGAAATGAACCGGGCCAAGTGTTAGATTTGGTTGTGGGAGAGCACTTTGGAGATAGTGACCACAATTCGGTGTCTTTTGTTATTGCAATGGAGAGGGATAGGGCCGTACGGCAGGGCAAGGTTTACAATTGGGGGAGAGGTAATTATGATGCGATTAGGCAAGAATTAGGGGGCATAAGTTGGGAACAGAAACTGTCAGGGAAAGGAACTAATGAAAAGTGGAACTTTTTCAAGGAACAAATACTGGGTGTCCTTGATAGGTATGTCCCTGTCAGGCAGGGTGGAAATGGCTGAGTGAGGGAACCATGGTTCACGAAAGAGGTGGAATGTCTTGTGAAAAGGAAGAGGGAAGCTTATGTAGGGATGAGGAAACAAGGTTCAGATGGCTCGATTGAGGGTTACAAGTTAGCAAGGAATGAGCTGAAAAAGGGGCTTAGGAGAGCTAGGAGGGGACATGAGAAGTCCTTGGCAGGTCGGATCAAGGAAAACCCCAAGGCTTTTTATTCTTGTGTGAGGAATAAAAGAATGACCAGGGTGAGGTTAGGGCCGGTCAAGGACAGTAGTGGGAACTTGTGTATGGAGTCAGTAGAGATAGGCGAGGTGATGAATGAATACTTTTCTTCAGTGTTCACCAAGGAGAGGGGTCATGTTTTTGAGGAAGAGAAGGTGTTACAGGCTAATAGGCTGGAGGAAATAGATGTTCGGAGGGAGGATGTCCTGGCAGTTTTGAATAAACTGAAGGTCGATAAGTCCCCTGGGCCTGATGAAATGTATCCTAGGATTCTTTGGGAGGCAAGGGATGAGATTGCAGAGCCTTTGGCTTTGATCTTTGAGTCCTCGCTGTCCACAGGGATAGTGCCAGAGGACTGGAGAATGGCGAATGTTGTTCCTCTGTTTAAGAAAGGGAATAGAAATGACCCTGGTAATTATAGACCGGTTAGTCTTACTTCGGTGGTTGGTAAATTGATGGAAAAGGTCCTTAGGGATGGGATTTACGACCATTTAGAAAGATGCGGATTAATCCCGAATAGTCAGCACGGATTCGTGAAGGGCAAGTCGTGCCTCACAAATTTGATAGAATTTTTTGAGGAGGTAACTAAGTGTGTTGATGAAGGTAGGGCAGTTGATGTCATATACATGGATTTTAGTAAGGCGTTTGATAAGGTCCCCCATGGTCGGCTTATGATGAAAGTGAGGAGGTGTGGGATAGAGGGAAAGTTGGCCGATTGGATAGGTAACTGGCTGTCTGATCGAAGACAGAGGGTGGTGGTCGATGGAAAATTTTCGGATTGGAGGCAGGTTGCTAGCGGAGTGCCACAGGGATCAGTGCTTGGTCCTCTGCTCTTTGTGATTTTTATTAATGACTTAGAGGAGGGGGCTGAAGGGTGGATCAGTAAATTTGCTGATGACACCAAGATTGGTGGAGTAGTGGATGAGGTGGAGGGCTGTTGTGGACTGCAAAGAGACATAGATAGGATGCAAAGCTGGGCTGAAACATGGCAGATGGAGTTTAACCCTGATAAATGTGAGGTGATTCATTTTGGTAGGACAAATTTTAATGTGGATTCCAGGGTCAAAGGTAGGGTTCTGAAGACTGTGGAGTAACAGAGAGATCTTGGGGTCCATATCCACAGATCTCTGAAGGTTGCCACTCAAGTGGATAGAGCTGTGAAGAAGGTCTATAGTGTGTTAGCTTTTATTAACGGGGTTGGAGTTTAAGAGCCGTGGGATTATGCTGCAACTGTACAGGACCTTGGTGAGACCACATTTGGAATATTGTATGCAGTTCTGGTCACCTCACTATAAGAAGGATGTGGAAGCGCTGGAAAGAGTGCAAAGGGGTTTACCAGGATGCTGCCTGGTTTGGAGGGTAGGTCTTATGAGGAAAGGTTGAGGGAGCTAGGGCTGTTCTCTCTGGAGCAGAGGAGGCTGAGGGGAGACTTAATAGAGGTTTATAAAATGATGAAGGGGATAGATAGAGTGACCGTTCAAAGACTATTTCCTCGGGTGGATGGAGCTATTACAAGGGGGCATAACTATAGGGTTCATGGTGGGAGATATAGGAAGGATGTCGGAGGTGGGTTCTTTACGCAGAGAGTGGTTGGAGTGTGGAGTGGACTACCTGCATGATAGTGGAGTCAGACACTTTAGGAACATTTAAGCGGTTATTGGATCGGCACATGGAGCACACCAGGATGACAGGGAGTGGGATAGCTTGATCTTGGTTTCAGATAAAGCTCAGCACAACATCGTGGGCCGAAGGGCCTGTTCTGCCCTGTACTGTTCTAGTTTTTTAAAAGAAGTTAGAGTTTATCCATCTATTGTAATTTTAAGTTATCAAAGAAGTAAAAATACTCTGGAGTAGAATTTAATTTATTATCCATATAAAATCTGGAATTAAGAATCTACCGATGACCATGAAACCATTTTTGATTGTTGGAAAAACCCACCTTGTGCACTAATGTCCTTTAGGGAAGGAAATCTGCTGTCCTTACCTGGTCTGGCCTACATCTCCAGAGCCACAGCAGTGTGGTGGAATCTCAACTGCCTTTCAAGGGCAACTACAGATGGGCAATAAATGCTGGCCAGCCAGCAACGCCCATGTCCCATGAATGAATAAAAAAAAGTTTCCGTCGAACTTTGAAACTTATTGCAATTATTGCATCAAAGGGTTTGATTGAAATTTGCCCCTCAGATGGCGCTATCTTCATTCTCAATAAGGTATTCGACTGGGGCTGTCTATTCCCTGTGCAAGGCATTGCATCAACAGCATTTCAGTCTATCATGTTAGAATTCACTGTCTCTCAAAGTTATTGAATTATCATCACTCTAGTTCCCTGTGGCCATTCTTTCTGACTGCAACCATAGTACACTACTTTCCTGACACCTTTATAATATTTAGCACCCCATTATCTTCCATCATCCCTCCTCTGTGATTCACCTCTGCAGCACTGTCCTCCCTTGGTTGCACTTCTACCTGTCCAGCACAATCATTATATTACTTGCCATGGCTTTCCCTCCTGCAGTTACACAGTGTGGGTGCCTTTTATTTTCTTCTCTCTTTCATCCATAGTTGTACTGACACTATTCAAGCTCTACCTCTGCTACTAACCAGCATCAAATAGCGGAAGAGGAGATTTCTCCAAAATTATCATAAAACCGGAGGCCAGATGGTTTCTTATGGCAATCTGGTAGTTTCCTAATCTCCATTACTGCTATTAACTTTTCATTCCAAATTTATTTAATTAACTGAATTTAAATTCCCCAGCGGTCGTGATGGGATTTGAACTTGTATGTCTACCAGATCATTTGTCTAAGTCTCTGGATTGTTATTCCATAAATATAACTACAATGCAAACATACTTGCTTACATTATCTGTCATTTAGTCTTAATAAATAATGTCAAACTAATTTAACATCAGACCCAATTGTACCTATAGTCAGGGCCCTTAAGTGTGAATAGACACAAAATTGTAAGCATTATTGTGGAAATTACTTGACCTGTACTTGACCCTTTGGAAAGAAGTCAAAAGCAAGATAATCACAGTCATTTGAACATTGCTGGTTGTTGTATTGACTAGATATGGTTCTGTGTTGGAATTAACCTAGGAAATAATTGTGAAAGATTGTCAATTTCTCAGCTTTAATCCTTTGCTTTGACTAACCTTGGTTTCATCTTTACTGTTAACATATTTTCATAAGTTATTACAGTTTGCTGTTTACTTACCAGCCTGAACTGTTAGTATGACTGCATCTTATTTTAAATTATTGGCACGACATTATTAATCAACTTTTTTTTTTATTCATTCACAGAATCTGGGCATTGCTGGCTAGGTCAGCATTTATTGCCCATCCCTAATTACCTTGATAAGTTGATGATGAGCTCTCTTGAAATACTGCAGGCCATGTAGCTGTCCACAGTGCTGTTAGTAACGGAGTTCCAGGATTTTGAAATATCATTGAAATTGACATTGAAATAATGTTTATGATTTGATCCTCACGATCTTTCTTTAAGCCTGTTATAATGTCACAACTTTTTTTGTCTTTTTAGGAGCCTGCAACTAGTCCAAAGTTAATCCACGACAATAACAATGAACCACCCTCATCGCCAAAGTATCTGCAGTCTTCACCAACTGTAAGTATACATTAAGCAGCAAAAAAAATGACTGCCAATTAAAGTTAGTCTAAATGTCATGTGAAAGAAAATTATTATTTCTAGCTAACGGCAATGAATTAACCAAACTAGAAATTACTTAATCAACTCCATTGCTTGCTGTGTCTTGCAACGCCAAACAAACTTGTCGTCTTTGACTAAATTTGCAGGTTTCTGAAAAATATGGATTACTTAACGTAACAAAGATCACGGAGAATGGCAAAAAAGTCAGGTGAGTACACAAGACACAGGCAACTTGTTTGAAAATTCAAATACTTTAGTGTTTTCCCCTCTAATGGTAAATATGACATTTTAACGAAAAACTGATTAAGCACCGGAGGATAGCATGTTTCCAATTTGTTACCTGACTCAACCAGCCGATTTTCAGTTATAACATTTTAAATTAATGGTCTGTTTGCCACTTTCTAAAAAAGATGATATTGAAAATGTGCACCTCAAAGACAATTTCAATTAAAAATTTGAACTCCAAAGGATGGGTGGAAAGGTTAAAAGAAAATAATTTATATTGTCAAACTCACCTTCAACCCATCCATTTGCAGATTTATTAGCGATGAGTCAAAGGTGACTAAGCAGCTGTTAACAAGCGAGTCTGCAGCAAAAAGCCTTTCAGAAGGTTGCATGCCTTCCTTTTAATAGGATTTTTTAAAATCCACGGAGACCTCGTTTCCTAGAGGGTTTAGAGCATTGCCTATGGACTAGAAGGAGCAGAAGTAGTTTCCCATCTGGAATATGCCTCTCTGTCTGTCTGTCTGTCTGTCTGTCTGTCTGTCTGTCTGTCTGTCTGTCTGTCTCTCTCTGTCTCTCTCTGTCTGTCTCTGTCTGTCTCTGTCTGTCTCTGTCTGTCTCTGTCTGTCTCTCTGTCTCTCTCTGTCTCTCTCTGTCTCTCTCTGTCTCTCTCTGTCTCTCTCTGTCTCTCTCTGTCTCTCTCTGTCTCTCTCTGTCTCTCTCTGTCTCTCTCTGTCTCTCTCTGTCTCTCTCTGTCTCTCTCTGTCTCTCTCTGTCTCTCTCTGTCTCTCTCTCCTCCTGCCCCCTTGCTCTATTATCAAAAAAGGATCTTGTTTATTTTCTCTAAGCAGAAAATCACCCAAATTACAAGGATAGTGCTCACAGTTTCTGAAACATGACTGAAGAGGTACTAGCATCACAATTCTAGGCGCAACATTATAATTATATAAAGAGATGCAATAGTTTTATATCAGAAATTGAAATACTACAACTATTTGAAGATGAATAAAAATGATTATTCACTATTTTATGTCTTTAGCTTAGTAATTATTAATTTGATTCTGTGTAAATCTGTAACTAAAATTAATATACATTACCTGTATTTCTAATTCAGGAAGTTATTAAAATTATACTTAGAATATTTATGGTTGAAATATATGCTATTTAAATATATTTTGTCAGAATAATTCTGTGTATTTTAATGGGTATGTTTTAACAAATTTACTTATAGGAAGAATTGGACATCATCTTGGACAGTCTTGCAAGGGTCATCTCTGCTATTTGCCAAAAATCAAGGCGGCGGAAGTAGCTGGGTAATAAATATTTCTGACATGCTTTATAATGTAGTACATATACGTTGTCCTTCCACTACAGTAATGATGCTCAGAGTAATTTTATTGCAGTGTATATGAACTGTTCAGATCACAGCCCAGTAACAGGAATGATGGTATGCAACATTGATGCATTATAGTATAAGCACATTAGATCGCCTGTCATTCTCAACCATGGATTCTTAAAAATCACAAGTTAGTGAATGCAAATAACTATATCCAACTTTTAAATGTACATTTCTTTTTGACAATTTGGTGCATAAATATAAGCAGTTACATTGGTACATTGTATTGCAATTTTTAATTTATCATTTTAATTACTTTTAAAATGTGCAATTTTATGCAATGATGCAATTTGTTAAAAGATGGGTGTTATTAAGTTTTCATTACTTGTGCCCAGTGGGTTCAGCAGTTAAGTAATAATTCTTTGCATTTTTCTGGAATTTTCATTCACATTCCTGAAATATGCATTATTATGTGGTCCTTTTGCAAGTAAATTAAATCGAGCATTATCTTACCACCTTGTAATTAGAATTGAGAAGATAGTCAAAATACTAATCAGAAATTAATTTTAAATTATAAATGGTAACCATCATATCACTTTAATTGGAATTGCTACCCACATTGAGCTATTGCTGGTCTTTTGTGTTGTCATACTAGTGAGGAGGGTTTGGTAGGTGATGTCTTATTGCACAGCTAAGGGCTTGATTGCATTCCTTTTTTATGCCTATTATACTTTATTTGCTTTGGTGCAGGGCAGTAGTGGAAGTGGAAAATATTGCAAAAGAATTTTTGATACTGTCTTTCATTTTAAAAAAGTGCATATTTTACTAGCTCAGACCTGTGTTACGGTCCTAGTTGATATTATAACTGGAAGGGAAGTTCGCAGAATGGAACCCTAGCTCAAAACACCGTAACTTTTACTTCGTTCATAAAATGTGGAGAAACAGAGTCACAGGACTGCTAATTAGTTTTAACGACAAAAAAATTATTAAACATATATTGGATTATGGTACAATACACCTTTATCCCCTCAGCTCACCAATTGCACACACATTTTAAGATTAACGTGGATTACAAGATGCATCTTAAGCTACAATGGTCTCATTAACACACACAGTCCCTTTTAGGCACACAAGATGACAGTGGTACAGCACACTCCCCTCTGAATCTAAATGAATGTCTATGGATTTCTCCTCAGGGTCCCCCAAATGATTCTTCCACCACCTTGTCTCAGGCTTCCACACGAGTGATATAAAATTCCCCTTTTGAAAGTCACACTTTCAGTCTTATTTTAAATTATGCTTTCCCTCCACTGCTTCCATCAAGGGTTCATATTTAGGTTTTCCACCTCTCCCTTCAAGTTTCCATTGTCTTGAAGGCTTTTACGTAAGCTCAAAGGTCCAGCTACCTATTTCCACAATTATTTCAAATAGTGTCTCCCAAACTTTGGTAATTTAAAGTTTATTTATTAGTGTCACAAGCAGGCTTAATGAAGTTACTGTGAAAATCCCAAATTCGCCACATTCCAGCGCCTGTTCATGTATACTGAGGGAGAATTTAACATGGTCAATCCACCTCTCAAACCTTAGCCCTACAACAGAAACCTTACTGGCCTTTCATGGTCTAATGCCTTTTCAACTCCCTGTGGCTTTACTGAACAGTACTCAGTGGCATAGTGATATTGTCACTGGACTAGTAATCCAGGGACCCAGGGTAAGATCTGGGGACCCGGGTTCAAATCCCATCCCAGATGGTGAAATTCGAATTCAATTTTTAAAAAAACTGGATTTAAATTTTAATGGTGACCATAAAACCATTGACATTAAAAACCAATCTGCTGTCCTTACCTGGTCTGGTCTGGCCTACCTGTGACTCCAGGTCTGCAGCCATGCGGTTGATTCTCAAATGCCCTCTGAAGTGGGTAATAAATGGACAACAAATGTTGACTCAGCCAACAACACCCACGTTGATTATCTGTTCTGGTTCCCAGTTTTCTCTATTCTATTCCAAACCTCTTGGAAACTTCTCTTAATTTCTCTATTTTCCTTAACTAACTGGACATCTGTTTTCTTAACCATAGTATGGCTTTTCTTCTAGCAAGGCTGAGAGAGGTATTCCCTCTTTAACCTTCTAAAATCAACTGCTCCGAGCAGAGCTAAAACTGCCTCTCATTACCTATCTCCAACTGCAATCAAATGAACTAAACTAAAACTTAAAAGCTTCTCTACCTTATGAAACCCCAGTTACTAAGCAACCATTGCTGGTCAATGTACTCTTCACGCTGTAGCCCTCTCGAAGCACAATAGAATCACAGTTGGAATTGAAACCAAGCCCTACACATATATAAAGACCTTTGCCCAGCATGAATCTGACTACAGGTTTTACCCTTCCAAAGATACACATAATAAAGTAAACTGACTTAAGATGATACCTTATTTATAATGTTTACAAATATAAATCCCTTAAGACAACCTTTGTTTTCCTAACATCTGTTAACTGTACATGGCACACCTGTACTTCCACAAATATGCTGATGTTTACTGAATATGTTTGCACATGTAGAGATACTCTTAAGTATATTAAATGATCGGTATTGGATCAACAGTCAATCAATACCATCACAAAACAGATTGACAGTCATTCATATTGTTGCTGTTTGTGGGATGAGGCTGACACAGAATTATCTATGTAATGATGGGCACTGCATTTCAAAAGTAGCTCATTGTGTGAAGCTTTGACACTTTTTAAGGACTAAATGAAATCTAAAATTTCAATATTTCCTGAAGATACGCAGTGTGGTTACATCACCATATGTCTCATGTCACAAATATATGTTTTGTTTAATTTAACCTTGTCCTATCATGCTGCAAATAAATTTAACTTGTACTAAAGTATACTCCGATCAAATCTGATGTAAAAATCTAAAGTGAAATAGTAAGGAAAATTATTGTAAATTGGTATGAATAAGCATATTTTGAAGTGGTCGCAGCTATTTTTCTTCCTTTGACGTACCCCAGAGGCTGCAATTATTTTCTTTTGAAATTGTTTTAAATTTTTTAATAAATCTATTTACAGACTTGGCATACCTGCACAAGTACCAGAAAACAAAAAATGCAAGAAGGTTCCCCTGAGTTTATGTTCCTAGAATTATGCTTTTTTTAATTACTCTGCGAAAACAAACAACAATTAGGATTCCACCAAGGAGTCCCGTAATATATCTGTACCTTGCAAATATGGAAATACTTATCCCCAGAATTTGCTTTTTAGCTTTTGAGGAAATAATTGGGTAACCACTTGTATGATTCCATTGCCATTTCTTTTGATTTTAAATCAATAAAACCACACAAAATTGTTTCATACACTTGGATGAAAGTATAGTGTTTTATCCATGTGCAGTTTTAAATGGTGTTTTTTTCCAGATTGGTAGGGTGTCGATAACATTGTGTCCCAGGCATCGGTACTGGGATGACTTCTGTTTTCCATTTTGGAAGTTTGAAGTTTGCTCATGATACCAAAACAGAGTCATGACAAGCTAAGAAAAAATGCAGAATTTGGGAGTTGCAATTTGACACAGAAAAATATAAAGCTTTAAATTTCTAAAAAATTCTATATGTAAAATAATTCATAGAAATCATAGAAACCCTACAGTGCAGAAGGAGGCCATTCGGCCCATCGAGTCTGCACCGACCACAATCCCACCCAGGCCCTACCCCCACATATTTTACCCACTAATCCCTCTAACCTACGCATCCCAGGACTCTAAGGGGCAATTTTTTTTAACCTGGCCAATCAACCTAACCCACACATCTTTGGACTGTGGGAGGAAACCAGAGCACCCGGAGGAAACCCACGCAGACATGAGGAGAATGTGCAAACTCCCCACAGACAGTGACCCAAGCCGGGAATCGAACCCGGGACCCTGGAGCTGTGAAGCAGCAGTGCTAACCACTGTGCTACCGTGCCGCCCTAATTATACCCTAAATGGTAAAACTCAGATTACAGAATCAGAAACTAGGGAGGCAGAAACATAGAGAATGCAAGGTCTTGGCAAGTCTTAAAAGACGCATGGAATTTGAGTTTTGTACTTAACAGCATTGGATATTACATAGGATATACAGCACAGGAATGGTCAGTTCTTTCCAACTAGTGTGTTGTTGTTTATGCTCCCGACAAGCCTCCCACTACCCTACTTCATGTGAGCATATTCTCTTACTCGTTTCTTCCCCTTAGGTGCATCTGTGCTATTCATCTCAACTACTCCATGTGGTAACAAGTTCCACATTCTAACCATTTTTGATTAGAGATTTTTCATGAATTCCTTATTGCGATTTATTAGCGACTGTCATTAATCATGTCTTCTCCCCCACAAGAAGAAACACCTTTTCTACATCTACTCTATAATACCCCCTTCATTATTTTTAACACCTCTACTAGGTCATCCCTCAACTTTCTCTTTTCTAGAAAAAAGACACAACCTGTTCAGCCTTTTCTGATAGTTATAACCCCTGGTATTATCCTTGTAAATATTTTTTTAGACCTTTTCCAATGCTCCTATACCCTTTTTGAATATGGAGATCAAAGATGTGCCCGCTTACTGAGAATGGTTTAAGTAAGGTTCTGTACATTTTTAATGCAGCCTATATTTCAATTAGAGCAAGGCACTGATATTTGTACAAAGCAATGATTAGAACACAGTTGAACTACTTGCAGTTTTAAATCTTTCATTCAGAAAGAATATGGGAAGAATACAGTGAAAAATCACATAATTGATACCAGGACAGTTTAGAGTAATGAGATTTCTTTTCATGGATATCAAGAAATTTATGAAGAGATTCTTTTGTGGTTATCAAAATTGCCTACTGTTGAGTTTAACCAGACTTCATTGTTAGTTGTGGCCACTTTCATCCAAACATAATATGGCCTCTTGCCTAAGATTTGTATCTCATACAAGAAGGAATTGCTTCTAAAATGATACTGAATGATTGTAGCATTGCAGTTCAGTTGCATATTAGTTTTAGACAGACTTGTTATTGGCATGGGAACATTGTGCAGTGTCAGGTGACAGAAGTGACACACTCAGGAGCACCCTTTGTGCATTGAACAGCGCGATAGGGTGCAGCCTTGATATCACAATCAACAAGCTGATGCAGTGCACAAATGTGCACCAGTGAATGCACAGAGATCATGTTTCTTATTCACCCTGAAACAACAACGATGGGCCTGGCTCTGGGGCTATTTAAAGCGCCACCCAAAAAGTTTCAGCTTTTGACTTGCTTGTGTTCCAGGTTGGTGAAAGTATTGTCGTGAATTTCTGGAGAATTATGAAGGTTTCTGCTGACCACAGGCTGAGAGAATTGCGTAGCCTTTGATAAATATAGAGGCAGGTATTGAAGGGCCAGTTGCTCTGCAGCAGCAACAAAACCAGCAGAGAAGCGAAAGAGGGGAGCCTCTGTCAGGCTGGAGGAAAATAAAAATTTTTTTGAGAAGATGATACCCCAAGATGTCATAACATGTGCATACATTGGGATGAGCAAGAAGCAGTGCTTCAATGCTTCACTTTAGTAAGAAGATGGTTTTGTCACTTCCTTCACAAAGACCTGGTCTTCCCAGTACCAGTGAAGATCATCATTGTTGCTTCCTTCTGTGCAGCCAATTCCTTTCAGTCAGCAACCAGCAACATTAGCAAGGTCTCCCAGGTTGGTTATCTCCTTATCAAGGAGATGACCAAGGCAATCTACAAGAGAAGAGGAGATTTCATTCTCTTTTCCCTGAGGAAGGAAGACCACAATAAGGGCAAGTGAATTCACTAACATTGTGAGCTTATTGATGGTGTAGTGCTCCACAGATCACATGTTCATGGCTGTTGTTCTCAGTAGTGAGTAGCTACTTCCCTGGAAGCTATAAGTGTGTTTTCACCCTTCAACAGTCAGTGCTACTGATGGAGTTTGGGCCTTCGGGACAAATAACAAGATTGCTGCTTTGAGGCAGAGGAACATCTCCTCCAGACATGGCCCCTGACCCCCTTCCAAAATCCCACCATGGAGGTCAGAATGTATCCACACTAACATTGTAGAGCAAGCCATGAGTCTGCTGAAGCTGAGACATGACTGCCTGGATCACCCATGGGGATCTCTGCATAACACACTCCAGACGTCCTCTGTTTGCATTCATGTCTTGCATCTTCCATGGCCTTGCTATTATGAAGGCTGCTATTTCCTGAGATCCTTGGGAGGAAGAGGAAGTAAAGGAGGAGGAGGAGAAGAAAGAGGGAAGACTACATGCATCAGTTGCACCGAGACATAATGAAAGGGACTGCATGTTGAGGTTTCCTTTCAGTTGAAAGGAACTTCTTCATCACCCTCAAAATTGACCCATCATCCCTTTGCAATATATCCATTTCCCAGGGCTTGCATGAGGAGAGGTCTGGAAAGTTAAAGACAAAGAACAAGACAATGGTGCAGGGTAGCTATGTGAGTAACGATAACCAGAGTGTGATAGGAAGGAGCAGAACATACGCACACAAAAGTGCAGCAGCAATAAGGTCAGAATAGAGAAAATGATAGGCAAAATTACTAGATCTTTATCTGAATACAAGTAGCATTCATAATGAGATGCATGAATTTGTAGCTCAAATCGAAATAAATGAATATGATGGCCATTACAGAGACATGGTTGCAAGGTGACCAAGGCTGAGAACTGAATATTCGAGGGTTTTTGACATTTCTAAAAGATGGGAAGAAAGGAAAGGGAGTTGGTGAGCTCTTTTAATAAAGGATGAGAACTGTACAGTATTAAGAAATCATCTTGGCTTGGTAGATAAAATGGAATAAGTTTGAATGAAGAAATGGTATTGGAAAGTCACTAATGGGAGTAGTTTATACACTCCCCAACAGTAACTACGCCACAGGACAGATTATAAATCAATAAATAATGGATATTTGCAGGAAAGATGTTGCATGCAATAATTGTGGACGATTTTAATCATCATATAGATAGGATGCATCAAATTGACCAAGGTACCCTGGAGGATGAGTTCATAGTGTATATTCGGGACAGTTCCTTAGAACAGTACATTCTGGAGCCAACAAGGAAACCAGCTTCTTTTGAGCTGGTAGTGGGTAATGAACAGGATTAATTAATGAGCTCAGAGTAAAGGATCCTCTAAGCAAGTGTTCAGTATATGATAGAATTTCGCATTCAGTTTGAAGATGAAATCTAGGTCTGAAGCTAGTGTCTTAAACTAAATAGATACTAGAAACAGGCCAAGGATGACTTATAACGTAATAAAGAAGGAGAAATTAGAGTATGTGAGTAAGCTACAAAAAAATATAAAAAGACAAGAAAAGCTTCTACAAGTATATAAAAAGGAAAAGAGTAGCTACAGTAAGCACTGGTTCCTTTAGAGAACAGGACTGGGGAATTAATGGGAAACAAAGAAATGGAAGAGACGTGGAACAGGTATTTTGTACCTGTCCTCACAGTGGAAAACAGAAAAAGCATCCCAAGAATAATAGAAAATTAAGAGGCAAATGTAAAATGGTCACTATTACTGGAGAAAAACTACTAGGAAAGCTAATGGATTTAAAGGCTGACAGTTCCCTGGACCTGATGACCTGCATCCAAGGGTCTTAAGAGCGGCTGCAGAGGCAGTAGCATTAGTTGCAATCTTCCAAAATTCCCTAGATTCTGGAATGGTTCCAGTGGATTGCCAAAATTCAACTGCAATACCTCTTTTCTAGAAGGGAGAGAGATAGCAAGAAAATTTTGCAACCCATTATGAAAAAGTAGTAGCAGGGAAATCATTATACAATGAAGCGGAGTCATTGTGATCTTATGAAAGGGAATATTTTTCAAAATCATTCATGGGATGCCGACGTCGTTGACTGGGCCAGCATTTGTTGCCCATCCCTGAGGGCATTTAAGAATCAACCACATTTCTGTGGATCAGGAGTCACATGTAGGCCAGACCAGGTAAGGACAGCAGATTCCCTTCCCAAAAGGACATAGTGCACCAGATTGTTTTTTCCAACAATCGACAGTAGTAGTTTAATAGTCATCCGTAGACTTTTAATTCCAGATTTCTTTATTGAATTCAAATTTCACCATCTGCTGTGGTGGGATTCGAACCCGGGTGTCTGGGTTAAGAGTCCAGCAATGATACCACTACGCCACTGCCTCCCCATTGTGTTTGACAAATTTGGTATAGCTGTTTGAGAATGTAACAAGTAGGGTGGATAAAGGGGAACCAATAGAAATGGTATATTTGCATTTCAAAAAAACATTTGATCAGATGCTGCTTACAAGGCTGCTACACTAGATAATGTTGGGGGTAATATATTAGGATAGAATTGTTACAGCGCAGAAGGAGACCATTTGGACCATCCATATCTGTGCTGGTCTCTGGAGAAGCAATTCCCTACCTTCTGCCTGTAACGCTGCACGTTTATCCTTTTCGGATAATCTAATTCCCTCTTGCGTGAAACCTGCCTTCTCAGGCAGAGCTTTCTGGATCCTAACTACACGCTGCGAGAACATGTTTTTCTTCGTGTCTCCGTTGTTTTTTTGCTAATTATCTTAAATCTGTTCCCTCTGATTCTCAATCCTTTCAAAAGTGGGAACAATTTCTTGCTATCTACTCTGTCCAGATCCCTGATGCTTTAAAATAAGCCGACAAACTGTTTGCTTTATTAATTGCTTTCTCAACCAACTGCCTCCACCAACCTCTCAGGAGGCTTGTTCCAGATGCCTATCCTTTTTTTTGGCAAAGACCAATGCAAAATGTTCATTTAATACCTCAGCCATGCCCTCTACCTCCATAGGTAAATTCCCCTTTTTGGTTCTTAATGGGCACAACTCCTCCCTTTACCACCCATTTACTAATTGTGGCAGATGGAATTTAACCCTGAAAAGTATGAAGTGATACATTTTGGAAGGAGTAATTTGACAAGAAAGTACTGAATGAATGGTAGGACACCAGGAAGTTCTGTGGAACAAAGGGACCTTGGCATGTTTGTCCAAAGATCTCTGAAGGTGGAAGGGCATGTTAGTAGGGTGGTGAAAAAGGCATATGGGACACTTGCCTTTATCAATCGAGGCATAGATTACAAAAGCAGGAAAGTCATGTTGGAGTTGTACAGAACTTTGGTGAGGCCACAGCTGGAGTACTGTGTGCAGTTCTGGTCGCCACATTATCGAAAGGATGTGATTGCACTGGAGGGGACGCAGAGAATATTCACCAGGATTCTGCCTGGGATGAAACATTTAAGTTATGAAGAGTGGTTGCATAAGCTTGGGTTGTTTTCATTGGAGCAGAGAAAACTGAAGGGGCGACCTGATCGAGGTGTACAAGATTGAGAGATATGAACAGTGGATAAGGAGCAGCTGTTTCCCTTAGTTGAAGAGTCAGTTACAAGGGGACATAGGGTTCAAGGTGAGGGACAGAAAGTTTAGCGGGGGATGTGAGGAAGAATGTTTTTACCCAGAGGGTGGTGACAGTCTGGAATGCGCTTCCTGTGAAGGTGGTAGAGGCGAGTTGCCTCACACCCTATAAAAAGTATCTAGATGAAGACTTGCACATCATAACATTCAGTTCTATGGGCCAACTGCTGGCAGATGGGATTAGGTGGGAATTCAGATCTTTCTCATGTGTCGGAATGGACTTGATGGGCCGAAGGGCCTCTTCTGCACTGTATGGTTCTATGATTCTATGTGCCCAAACCGCACACTATTCTGACTTGGAAATATATGGCTATTCTTTCACTGTTGCTGGATCAAAATCCTAGGACTGCTTCAAACTGAAACAAAATTTCCTGCCATAAAAATGCAAATCTTAAAATTGGTAGCCTAACTTTAAGTGGTTTCAGATCAGGTCATTTGGAAATCTCCCAGTGCTCATTTTGTAGGGTGCTTCATGAAAGAGGTGGCTGTGCACACAGAGGAAACTTCTGATTCACATCACCGTTAAGTCTATTCATGCCTTTGTGTCTTGCCTCATCCTGTCTTTGCAATATCCTTCGTCCTTTAAACTCCACCCTAATCTGTGCCACTACTCCTGTGACTCTGGCCTCTTCTGCCCATTACCACACTGTTTGCACTATTCCTTCAACTGTTTAAGATGCATACTCTGGAATTGCCTCCCTAAATCTCTTGCACTATCTACCCTCCTCTTCTCCTTTAAGACCATTCTAAAACCCACTTCTTGAGCAGCCGCCCTTTGCTAGCCTTCCTAACTGTTTGTGAAGTGCTTTGGGATGCTTTTCTCTATTAAAGAGATCACATAAATGGAAGTTATCGTTAAGAGGTTTGGATTAGTTCATTCATAATCAAACTAGCCAAGTAGACGCCAGTGCCATTCAAGTCTTTCCAGTCACACCAAATTTCATCCAAAACATTCTGAATAACACTGCAGAAAACAAAGCTGTTACAGCAATCAGCTGTGAATTTTTTTAGAACTGTGGAAAATAAGCAGACTTTTGTTTTGAGAGAATTGTGTTTGAGAGAATTTTTAGATACGTGCAAAAGATACCATTATTTTACACCAGATGAAATCCATCAAAGCTGTAAATAAATACTGTAGTACCAACAAATCTAATGGGCCAGAAATTTCCTCAAACTCCTTGCACAACTATCTGTATGTCAATGTGGCAAATCTAATTGATTGCTCACAAGGAGAAAATGTGTTTATTTTTCGAATGGAAACTGGAACTAGATACTAATTTTCCTTCCTATTGTGTAATTGAAGTAAGAGCTTCCCCTTGATATGACAATACGAAGTTAGTTGAGCTTTTTCTTAAAATTGGTTTTGCCAAAGTAACATTGAAGAGGATCTGTTTATTCATATGTAGCTGACAGATTGCACAGTTTAAAGATTTGGCATTGCTGTAATAACTAATGTGGGACAAGTCTTGGTTTAGTTATCACCTAAGTGTTTGGGAAATCGTGTATTGTTGCAAAAAATTGTCAGTGGATATTTTGGTTGTATATCTGCAAAATATATTGTTGCTACTGTGTTGTGCATTTCATTTGTGACTTCACTTTTCTTCCCTCTTTCTACCAAGTCATTCTACCATTGGAGCTCAGTTCCAGAGCTCCTGCTTTCTCTTCTTGCCACGTGGAAAAGTGCTGTCAAGTGTCGGCCTGCAGTCACCTATGTAAACTGTCCAACTGCCACTGTATGTTCTTTCTGCATGCACCGTGACATTTAAAAACGCATAACTACATTTCATCAGCGTTTCATAGGCTGCAGTAATTTGGGGTGTGCTTAGCTAGAAAATCTCACCTGCTTTGCTTGCTTGCTTGCATGCTTCTGGTATGTTTAAGCCTTTTGTGGTACCAGTCTAAACAACTTTGCTGTACTTTCCAATATTACAATTTCTAGAAAACTGCTTTAATAAACGGGCCTTTTAACATCACTTGCGCGTATAGAGTTTACTACAATGCCTACTTCATTACATTACAATGGAATTAAGTTTTTGTCTCCTTCCACAGCAGAAAAACAAATGGTCATGTTACCATCTTTTATGGGAATGCATGATGCTTTGTGGTTGCCATTAGTCCTGATCTGTACTCCATATTAGGATATAGTTCTATAGGACAGATTTGTGTTAATCCTGGTGGTACTACATTCTTTATCACCATCAAATTGGAATTCTGATCAAGATCAAACCATAGTTGATCATTAATGGTATTCAGCCATGAGTAATCGCCTTGAAACATTCTACCTGGTTTTTGGAGTATGTGTCTGCTTTGGAGTTGCTGTCCAACTATGTTGATTTGTAATAACCAACTTTAAAATACATATAACTTGGTTATAAAAATAGCATAAAAGTAAACAATGGAATGAATACTTGAAGTCTCATTTTGCATAAACAAAGAACAACAGTGTAGGAATGTAGATGCTATATTTTACCTTGTTTGTTCTGCTTGGCAATTGTTGTTTTGTCATGGAAAGGAAAAAAAATTACCCAACTGTTTTTTGCCATTCTGGTCTAAGCCCTTCTCTAGTCTCAAAATCTCTATTGAATGTCGTTGAGCCTTTTCAGTGAGCAATTCATACAACACTTTATGCCATACAGCATTCAGAAAAGGGAAATTGTTCCAAATTCAGCACACTGGTTAGACAGGACTTTTACCCAAAAGCAAGTCTGATTATCAGATTCCTATCGATGGAAAGAGACCTTGGGATACATTTTTGAAAAGTGGACCTCAGATTTTGAGTTGAATAAAAAGCCTTGAGTAAGGAAATATTCTTTAAGAGCATTTCAGGAAAGATGCACCAAACAAGTAATGTTCAATGCCAGTTTGTAAGCTTTGAGAGCTATAAAGAGGGTTCATTTCTAGACATTGGATTGCCAGTTGATACATTCCTGCCCAATATCAGATCTTAGAGAGTGCAAGGAATTCAGGGCGCCAACATTTTAAAACCTCATCTTAATATCCCATACCTTCCGAAGCACCAAGTCCAATTCGGGTTAATAGTGACACTTAAGGCCAACAATGGGAAGCAACTCCAAGCTTCTTTAAGAATAAAACATTCTTGGGTTGGGACAATGCTGGTAGCTCTTGAGAAGGTGGTGATGAATTTCTTTTTTCAGATGCTGGGGGTGTGTAGTGAAACTACTTCCACAATGCTGTTTGATGGGGATTTTGAGCGAGTGAGATGGAGGAATGGTGACATATGTCCAAGCCAATTGGAGATCTTAGAATCTTAGAAACCCGACAGCACAGAAAGAGGCCATTCGATCACAATCCCACCCAGGCCCTACCCCCATATCCCTACACATTTACACACTAATCCCTCTAACCTATGCATCCCAGGACACTAAGAAGCAATTTTTAGCATGGCCAATCAACCTAACCCGCACATCTTTGGACTGTGGGAGGAAACCGGAGCACCCAGAGGAAACCCACGCAGACACGAGGAGAATGTGCAAACTCCGCACAGACAGTGACCCAAGCCGGGAATCGAACCCAGGTCCCTGGAGCTGTGAAGCAGCAGTGCTAACCACTGTGCTACCGTGCCGCCCTTTTAAACTTGGAGGTGATAGTGTTTCCATGCATCTGCTGCCCCTATCCTTCTGTGATTCAGCTCATTCTGCCAGACTTGTTCCGATTGTTCCTTTGAGGGCGGTTAATCTCACCTCACCTCTTGAACTTAGAGTTTGCATCCATGATTGGACCGAGGGTGTAATGAAGCCTGGAGTAGAGTGGTCTCGGTGGGACCCAGTCTGAGATTGACATAGAAACATAGGAACTAGAAGCAGGAGTAGGGCATTCGGCCCTTCGAGCCTGCTCGCCATTCATTTTGATCATGGCTGATCACCGATTTCCACACACACACACACACACACACACACACACACACACACACACACACACCCCCCCACACACCCCCCCCCCACTGTATCCCTTTAGCCCCAAGAGCTATTTTCTAATTTCTTCTTGAAATCAGACACCAATTTTGACGAGCAGGTTATTAGTGAGTAAGTATAATTTGGAAAGACCCTTCTATCACTTGGCTATTTTTGAGAGTGGGCTGAATGGACAGTAATTGGGTAGGTTGGGTCTGTGTTGCTTTTTATGGACAGGATATACATATGCAATTTTCTGCATTGTGGCATAGATGCCAGTGCTGTACCTGTACTGAAAAACATGGCCAATTCTAGAGTGCAAACCTTCAGTGTTATAATGTGAATGTGCTATAATGTTGTTTACTGTGTTCAGTGCGTCTTACTGTCACGTAGAATGAATTAAATTGGCTGAAAACTTAAATTGGCTGAAAACTTATTTATGAGGACCTCAGGAGACTGAAAAGGACCAGAGTTTCAGCACTCCTGGCTGAAGATGGTTGCATATGTATCAGCCTTGTCTTTAGGACTTCGGTGCTGGGTCCCACTGTCATTGACGATGGGAATGTTCAAGGGGCTTCCTCCTCCCATTAGTTGCTTAATTATCTATCACTATTCATGACAGGATATGGCGGTATTTTTTAAGCTTTGAATGAGTTGTTGGTTGTGAGATCACTTAGTTATGTCCACAGCATGTCTCTTTCACTGTTTAGTATGTACATACCTTGTGCTGTAGTTTCATCAGATTGGTTTCTCATATTTAGCAATGCTGGGTGCCTCTTTCATTGTGCCATCCTCATTGCACCAGTGTAGAGCGCTCATTGGCTTGGTGGTGATGAGAGGGTGAAGGATATGCTGAGCCATGAGGTTACACGTTGTGATGGTGTACAATCTTGTTGCTGCTGGAGGCTGATGGATACCCCGTTCTGGACTATAAAAGGCATTCTTAACATATAGTGTGATGGTAGGGCTACAATACACAAAAGAGTCTTAATCTCTACAAGGACTGTGCAATAGCCACACCAACAAATGCAGTCGTGCACAGATGAACCTGCGACAGCTATATTGGTGAGATGTGGTCAAAAGAAGAACAAAGAACAATACAGCACAGGAACAGGCCCTTCGGCCCTCCAAGCCTGCGCCGCTCCCTGGTCCAAACTAGACCATTCTTTTGTATCCCTCCATTCCCACTCCGTTCATATCGCTGTCTAGATAAGTCTTAAACGTTTCCAGTGTGTCCGCCTCCACCACCTTGCCTGGCAGCGCATTCCAGGCCCCCACCACCCTCTGTGTAAAATATGTCCTTCTGATATCTGTGTTAAACCTCCCCCCCCTTCACCTTGAACCTATGACCCCTTGTGAACGTCACCACCGACCTGGGGAAAAGCTTCCCACCGTTCACCCTATCTATGCCTTTCATAATTTTATACACCTCTATTAAGTCTCCCCTCATCCTCCGTCTTTCCAGGGAGAACAACCCCAGTTTACCCAATCTCTCCTCATAACTAAGCCCCTCCATACCAGGCAACATCCTGGTAAACCTCCTCTGTACTCTCTCCAAAGCCTCCACGTCCTTCTGGTAGTGTGGCGACCAGAACTGGACGCAGTATTCCAAATGCGGCCGAACCAACGGTCTATACATCTGCAACATCAGACCCCAACTTTTATACTCTATGCCCTGTCCTATAAAGGCAAGCATGCCATATGCCTTCTTCACCACCTTCTCCACCTGTGACGTCACCTTCAAGGATCTGTGGACTTGCACACCCAGGTCCCTCTGCGTATCTATACCCTTTATGGTTCTGCCATTTATCGTATAGCTCCTCCCTACATTATTTCTACCAAAATGCATCACTTCGCATTTATCAGGATTGAACTCCATCTGCCATTTCTTTGCCCAAATTTCCAGCCTATCTATATCCTTCTGTAGCTTCTGACAATGCTCCTCACTATCTGCAAGTCCTGCCAATTTTGTGTCGTCCGCAAACTTACTGATCACCCCAGTTACACCTTCTTCCAGATCATTTATATAAATCACAAACAGCAGAGGTCCCAATACAGAGCCCTGCGGAACACCACTAGTCACAGGCCTCCAGCCGGAAAAAGACCCTTCCACTACCACCCTCTGTCTTCTGTGACCAAGCCAGTTCTCCACCCATCTAGCCACCTCCCCCTTTATCCCATGAGATCCAACCTTTTTCACCAGCCTACCATGAGGGACTTTGCTTTACTAAAGTCCATATAGACGACATCCACGGCCCTTCCCTCGTCAACCATTCTGGTCACTTCTTCAAAAAACTCCACCAGGTTAGTGAGGCATGACCTCCCTCTCACAAAACCATGCTGACTATCGTTAATGAGTTTATTCCTTTCTAAATGCGCATACATCCTATCTCTAAGAATCTTCTCCAACAACTTCCCCACCACGGATGTCAAGCTCATCGGCCTATAATTACCCGGGTTATCCTTCCTACCCTTCTTAAATAACGGGACCACATTAGCTATCCTCCAATCCTCTGGGACCTCACCTGCGTCCAGTGACGAGACAAAGATTTGCGTCAGAGGCCCAGCGATTTCATCTCTCATCTCCCTGAGCAGCCTTGGATAGATTCCATCAGGCCCTGGGGATTTGTCAGTCTTTACATTCTCTAACAAACCTAACACTTCCTCCTTTGTAATGGAGATTTTCTCCAACGGTTCAACACTCCCCTCCGAGACACTCCCAGTCAACACATCCCTCTCCTTTGTGAATACCGACGCAAAGTATTCATTTAGGATCTCCCCTACTTCTTTGGGCTCCAAGCATAATTCCCCACTTTTGTCCCTGAGAGGTCCGATTTTTTTCCCTGACAACCCTTTTGTTCCTAACGTATGAATAAAATGCCTTGGGATTCTCCTTAATCCTGTCTGCCAAGAACATTTCGTGACCCCTTTTTGCTCTTCTAATTCCCCGTTTGAGTTCTTTCCTACTTTCTTTGTACTCCTCCAGAGCTCCCTCCGTTTTTAGCTGCCTGGACCTAACATACGCCTCTCTTTTCTTTTTGACCAGTCAAATAGATTAAATTCTCAAACCAGGATGGAACTTTAAAACTCATTCTCTGGGGTTGCCAATCCTGTAACATAAACACTATGCTACTGTCCATTAAATTTCCCATCTATAATTCACCTGCCGAGGAAAGAACCCTTCCTAGGATTTTCCAAAGGGTCCCTTCTATATTATCCTTCTACAAGGGATTATTTCATCCATTTAGCTGGATTTTCCTCATTTGTAACACAAGTTCCAGTGTCATTACTAGTTTTAAAATGATTAGAAGCTCAAGCAGTTGTAATATGTACAGTGGCAGAATCCAGTACTAATGAGAGGTATTTGCAAGCGTCTTCAGCCAAAAGTGTCAAATGGATGATTCTCAGATGCAAGTGGCAAGTCAATTTGATATTACAAAGTGCTGAGTGCATTGGACATGGCCAAAGGCTTCAGGCTTTTACAGCATCCTGCCTATTTGGCTAAATGCCAGATGTAGTTAAGTTTACAATGCAGCTGGCACTCTGACATCTGCCTGATAACTTGAGGTATGTCTTAGCTCCAAAAAATCATGGCAAACTTAACACAGCCAATTACTACATATCGGGGAGATGGTGGCCTAGTGGTAATGTAACTGGATAAGTAATACAAAGGCCTAGATTAATACTCTTGGAACATGGGTTTAAATCCCACCACAGCAGAATTAATAAATTCAATTAATTACTAAAAATCTGGAATTGAAAGTGAGTCTCAATAATGCTGACCATTAAACCACCATATACTGTTGCAAAAACTCATCTAGGGCATTTGTCCTTTAGAGAATCTGCCATTTTTATCTAGCCTAGTCTACATGTAACTCCAAACCCACAACAATGTGGTTGACTCTTACCCTCTGAAATGGCCCAGTAAGTCCCTTAGTTTTACTAAACAGAAAGGTCAAAAGAATCGCCAGGTGTACTGCAGTGACTCAAGAAGGAAGCTCACCATCACCTTCTCCAGGGCAATTGGGGATGGGCAACACCTTGCCAGCAAGACTGATAATCTATGAAATAAAAAAACCCTAATATTCAGTGATGCTCCATGATGCTGTTTTTGTTTTGCCAGAACCATTCAGCTCCAAAGCCCATTACAGTCTAGATCCAAACATGGATGTAAGAGTGAGTACAGTAAGGAGTCTAACAACACCAGGTTAAAGTCCAACAGGTTTATTTGGTAGCAAACGCCACTAGCTTTCGGAGCGCTGCTCCTTCGTCAGGTGAGTGGAAGATCTGCTCATAAACAGCAAACAGGGCATATAAAGACACCAACTCAATTTACAGAATAATAAATAATGATTGGAATACGAGTCTTTACAGCTAATCAGGTACAGACAATCTCCACATCATGTAAGAGTGAGTGCCAAGGAGAGGTGAGAAAGGCTATCCTTAACATCATAAAGACAGCATTTAAGTAATTATGGCACCAATGAGACTTAACAAAATTGAGGTTAGTGGCAAACCAGTCAGTGGCTCGATTCATACCTAACATAAACGAGGATAATTTTGGATGTCAGAAGCCAATCATCACAGCCCCAGGACATTGTTGTAGGAGTTCCTCAGGGCAGCATCTTTGACACACACCATAATTCATCAATGACTCCCTTTGTCATAAAGTCAAGAAATGAGCATTTTAGCCAATTCTAATATTTCAACGCTTACAAGTCTTTGAATAATAAAGCAACCTATGTCAGCCTGTAGCAGAATCTGGACAACATATTTCCTGATAAATGATAGGTAATATTTGTGCCACACAAGTGCCAGGCGATAACTCCCAATAAGAAAGCTATTCCATCACAAAATTTCATTATTGACCACCACACTACAAACATCTTTGGAAGAACGACTGTCATGCTTAGGAGTGGGCCAGAGGTTGAATACCCTGAAAGTGACTTGCTTTCTGACCCAACAAACCCTTTACACCATCAATAAGAAGGCACAAGCTTGGGTGTGATGTAATACTCACCACTTGCTCAATGTCTGCAGTTAAAAAATCTCAGCTTGGAGCTGTCCATTTGTTTAGTGCTCCAAGTACTGGACATCAGCCCCCTCCACCACCAATGGCTGCAATATGCATGATTTACAGGAAGCACTTCAGCAACTCACCATGGATACTTCAACAGTAGCTCCTAGTCCACTAACTCCACCCAGTAAAACAAGAACAACAACATCAGGAAAACGCAATCACCTTCCAGTTCCTTCAAGTCACAAATCAACCTAATATGGGCATACACCATCTTTCCCTCGTTGTTGAGTCAAAGTCCTGAGCCAGGTAGATGTTAACTTGTATATGATGGTTTCAAAATTTTCCAGATGAAGTTTTGGATTCACTCATGGATTCTGGGTCTAATGTCATTGTTTGCATATATGGTGACCCTGCATTTTTTTTTCTTATCCAACGATCGTTCGTGCTTTTTCGAGAAGTGAGCATTTATCCAGGATACAATGTAAAAAATAAACTAGGGTCCCAACCCGATCATTCACATCGGCCGTCACTTCCTCCCTTATAGTGACTGGTGATTTCTGAGTGAAATTACATCAGGCCCTATTTATATGTAGAGTTTGAAATTATCTTGAAAAATATGATCTAAAAGTATGTAATTAAACAGTCATTTGAGGAATAGTCAGGAATACATACTTGATAGAAATCAAACCCTGTAGGTCACAATGGTGCATTTTGAACAATATATTAAAAATTCAGTTTTAGTGTAGCTAAAAGTTATATGCAAGTAATTGGTGTTTTATGGAAAATATGTTTTTAATAGGGCAGATTGATCCTGGAATTCCCAGAATCAATATGGGTCAAAATTATACCATTGCAGCTCCATACAATTTCTATTATAATGATCATAAACATGATATCAGAACACATTGGTGGAACTTTGGAAGCAGGTTTAACATGTCATCTCAAACTCATTCATGTTGGTAACCATTTTCTCATTGTTTTTTGGCAATTCCATTCCCCTATTTGAGCCATTTTGACTGGAGATGATATCAATATCCAGAATGTATTGTTTGAAGTGTACATGTTGATGAGGCCTAGTTCAATTATAATGTTGTGCAGAAGTCAGATAGGTTCTAAAGCGTAAGATGGATCTTTTGGAAAGTACTTGAGTGACCAATACCTAGAAAATGCTACCTTGTGAAGAGGTCCATGATGTCAGAAAGGGAGGAGACAAGATTGATGAAAATATAAACAAATTCATGTTTTAATTGGTTATAATTCAAGTGAACTTTTACAATTTCAATTTTTGACGTTTTAGAAATTTGGTGGCAACCAATCCAAACCTGAGTTCACTGTGGATCTAAAAGGAGCTGCATTAGAATGGGCTTCAAAAGACAAATCCAGTAAGAAGAATGTGATTGAGGTAAATCTTTTAGTTTATCAATGTAGTTTTCTATGTTCCATGTTCTAAGCACCTAATCATCCATGGATGCTTAATCATTGCTTTGTTGTATTATTCATTGCTACTCACTAACGTTTTAGATTAATGTATTTTATTATATTAAAACAATCAAGGGATGTGATGCAAACCCAGATTAGTTACATTTTCTGCTATTCTCAGGTGTTTTGCAGTACTTCCCTGATTACTTACCCCAGGGCTCAGTTTTGATTAGTTTCTAAAGACTTGTCAAACAAGTTACACAGCCCTCAGATGGAGGGCTCTGGGATCTGAGATTTAATCCAGACCAAATTGGTAAATGAAAGTTTCCTTTCCTTATTGTATGAAACGATTTTGAATGGTGTCAGTCTCAGTGCCCAGTGGATTGAGAGCATGACTTAGAAATTGGCTGTCTCACTCAAAGCCAACTATATCTAATGTACCAAATGAGATGTTATGTTATAAACCAAGGCAAGGTAAGGTGCTCCTGTCTGGGATAGAGTTGTTTAGCTTAATGATTGATGCAACAAACTTCGCATCAATTGCATTGATGGTCGTCATCAAAGCTTTAAAAAACAACAAAGAATAACTAAGAAAGCGATAAGGAAAGGAAAGATAGATTATGAAACTAAACTAGCTCTAAACACAAAAAAATAGTAAAAGTTTTTACAAATATATAAAAAGGAAGAGTGGCTAGAGTGAATGTTGGACCCTTGGAGGACGAGAGGGGGGATTTAATAGTGGAAAACGAGGAAATGGCAGAGACTTTAAATAGGTTTTTTGTGTCGGTCTTCACGGTGGAAGACACAAATAGTTTACCGAATATTAACGATCGAGTGTTGGTAGGAGGAGAGGTACTCAATACAATTATTGTTACTGGAGAGGCAGTGCTTGGTAGATTAACGGGACTGAAGGTGGACAAGTCCCCGGGCCCGGATGGAATGCATCCCAGGGTACTGAAAGAAATGTCAAAGGTAATAGCGGATGCGTTAGTGGTTATTTATCAAAATTCACTGGACTCTGGGGTAGTGCCTGCTGATTGGAAAACGGCTACTGTTACGCCGCTGTTTAAAAAAGGGAGTAGACAAAAGGCGGGTAACTACAGGCCGGTTAGCTTAACGTCTGTAGTTGGGAAAATGCTGGAATCCATCATTAAAGAAGAAATAGCGGGCCATCTGGATAAGAATGGTTCGACCAAGCAGACGCAGCATGGATTCATGAGAGGAAAGTTGTGTTTGACGAACTTACTGGATTTTTATGAAGATGTGACTAGTGCGGTTGACGGAGGGGAACCGGTAGATATGGTGTTTTTGGATTTTCAAAAGGCATTCGATAAGGTGCCTCACAAAAGGTTGCTGCAGAAGATTGGGGCACACGGAGTTGGGGGTAGGATGTTAGCGTGGATTGGGGATTGGCTATCCAACAGGAAGCAGAGAGTTGGAATAAATGGGTGCTTTTCTGGTTGGCAGATGGTGACTAGTGGCGTGCCGCAGGGATCGGTATTGGGGCCTCAACTGTTTACTATTTACATAGATGATCTGGAGGAGGGGACTGAGTGTAGGGTACCAAAATTTGCTGACGACACAAGATAAGTGGGAAAGTGAATTGCGTGGAGGAAGCGGAAGGTCTGCAGAGAGATTTGAATAGGCTGAGTGAGTGGGCGAGGATCTGGCAGATGGAGTATAACGTTGGCAAATGTGAGGTTATTCACTTTGGAAGAAATAATAGCAAATTGGATTATTATTTAAATGGAAAAAAATTACAACATGCTACTGTGCAAAGGGACCTGGGGGTCCTTGTGCATGAGTCGCAAAAACTCAGTCTGCAAGTACAACAGGTGATCAAGAAGGCAAATGGGATGTTGGCATTTATCGCAAGGGGGATAGAATATAAAAGCAGAGAAGTCTTGCTGCATCTGTACAAGGCATTGGTGAGGCCGCAGCTGGAATACTGTGTGCAGTTTTGGTCCCCTTACTTGCGAAAGGATATATTGGCCTAGGAGGGAGTGCAGAGAAGGTTCACCAGGTTGATACCGGAGATGAGGGGTGTAGATTATGAGGAGAGATTGAGCAGATTAGGTTTGTACTCGTTGGAGTTTAGAAGGCTGAGGGGTGATCTTATAGAGACCTATAAGATAATGAAGGGGCTGGATAGGGTAGAATTGGAGAGATTCTTTCCACTTAGAAAGGAAACCAGAACTAGAGAACACAGCCTCAAAATAAAGGGGGGTCGGTTTAGGACAGAGTTGAGGAGGAACTTCTTCTCTCATTGATTCACTTCAGATCAGCCATGATCTTATTGAATGGCGGGGCAGGCTTGAGAGGCAAGATGGCCTACTCCTACTCCTATTTCTTATGTTCTTAAATTTGTAACATAAAACCTAGTCCCTTGTAAAATTCAAAGCAGCTGTCATTTCTTGAACTGGTAGTTTCCAGAAATGCCTTAGAGGCAGCATCACCTGTTGTGCAAAACTAAATGATGGATATGTTGATTCAACTGCCATTTAACAAGGAAAGGGCTATGAGAATGTGCCTTCAGGAAAAAAAGGCAGAAACTTCAAGGCAAACTAGCCGATTGAGAGGAGAACAGCAGCAGAGTATTCCATACTGTGAAATTAGCGAAGCTTCAATTTCGTTATATACAAACCCAGAATTAATTAATGATGTATTTTCTGTTCTGGTTTTCCCAAAGGAAGTACAACATTCAAATGTTGCCTTCAGTCAGAGGCATTGTGATGCATGTATTCCTTTGAATACAAGGAAATGGATTTTGAAACCCTGGATTAGCAGGGGGACAAGATTGAAATCTGGATTTTTTAAATCTTCAGAAGGGACAACTGTGGGTGATCTCAGTACACTCTATATGGTAGAGAAGCTGACACAAAGTTTACAAATGAACCGAATTTTAAAAACTAATGGATTATAAGTTTGTAAATTTGTTATTTGATTTAAATTGGCTGTAATCTGTTTCAGAAATTAGTTTTGTCGTCTTGATGGTTTCCACAGTTGGAATTCAACAATGGTAGCAACATTTGAATCTTGAGATTTTATTGGGAATATAGCCTGCTTTTGCACTTGTGATATGTATTGTGGAATATATCAACAGAAGTACATCCAATTATTCTTTACTGATGGTCACAGATTTTGCTTGTCACACCAACATAGAACATAGAACATAGAACATTACAGCGCAGAACAGGCCCTTCGGCCCACGATGTTGCACCGACCAGTTAAAAAAAAAAACTGTGACCCTCCAACCTAAACCAATTTCTTTTCGTCCATGAACCTATCTACGGATCTCTTAAACGCCCCCAAACTAGGCGCATTTACTACTGATGCTGGCAGGGCATTCCAATCCCTCACCACCCTCTGGGTAAAGAACCTACCCCTGACATCGGTTCTATAACTACCCCCCCTCAATTTAAAGCCATGCCCCCTCGTGCTGGATTTCTCCATCAGAGGAAAAAGGCTATCACTATCCACCCTATCTAAACCTCTAATCATCTTATATGTTTCAATAAGATCCCCTCTTAGCCGCCGCCTTTCCAGCGAAAACAATCCCAAATCCCTCAGCCTCTCCTCATAGGATCTCCCCTCCATACCAGGCAACATCCTGGTAAACCTCCTCTGCACCCTCTCCAAAGCCTCCACATCCTTCCTGTAATGTGGGGACCAGAACTGCACACAGTACTCCAAGTGCGGCCGCACCAGAGTTGTGTACAGTTGCAACATAACGCTACGACTCCTAAATTCAATCCCCCTACCAATAAACGCCAAGACACCATATGCCTTCTTAACAACCTTATCTACTTGATTCCCAACTTTCAGGGATCTATGCACACATACACCTAGATCCCTCTGCTCCTCCACACTATTCAAAGTCCTCCCGTTAGCCCTATACTCAACACATCTGTTATTCCTACCAAAGTGAATTACCTCACACTTCTCCGCATTAAACTCCATCCGCCACCTCTCGGCCCAACTTTGCAACCTGTCTAAGTCTTCCTGCAAACTACGACACCCTTCCTCACTGTCTACCACACCACCGACTTTGGTGTCATCAGCAAATTTGCTAATCCACCCAACTATACCCTCATCCAGATCATTAATAAATATTACAAACAGCAGTGGCCCCAAAACAGATCCCTGAGGTACACCACTTGTAACCGCACTCCATGATGAATATTTACTATCAACCACCACCCTCTGTTTCCTATCCGCTAGCCAATTCCTGATCCAATTTCCTAGATCACCCCCAATCCCATACATCTGCATTTTCTGCAGAAGCCTACCATGGTGAACCTTATCAAACGCCTTACTAAAATCCATATATACCACGTCCACTGCCTTGCCCCCATCCACCTCCTTGGTCACTTTCTCAAAAAACTCAATAAGGTTAGTAAGGCACGACCTACCTGCCACAAAACCATGCTGACTATCACCTATCAATTCATTACTCTCCAAATAACTATAAATCCTATCCCTTATAATTTTTTCCAACATCTTGCCGACAACAGAAGTGAGACTCACCGGTCTATAATTCCCGGGGAAGTCTCTGTTCCCCTTCTTAAACAATGGGACAACATTCGCTAACCTCCAATCTTCTGGTACTATACCAGAGGCCAACGACGACCTGAAGATCAGAGCCAGAGGCTCTGCAATCACTTCTCTTGCCTCCCAGAGAATCCTTGGATAAATCCCATCCGGACCAGGGGATTTATCTATTTTCAGACCCTCCAGAATATCCTGCACATCCTCCTTATCAACTGTAATACTGTCTATTCTACTCCCTTGCAACCCAGTGTCCTCCTCAGCTATATTCATGTCCCCTTGCGTGAACATCCCCAACTAAAATGGCAGGCCACCTACCTACTCCAGTACTCCATCAGTGATTTTCCTAAAATGAGCCAGATTGACACTTGCCACAAAAATTTGGAACTTTTATGAACTTTTTAATTTACTATATAAGATTTCAACTCCATAGAAGCTTATCATTGATCAAAACATAAAATGGAAATGCATAATATATTTATGTAAATTAGGCTTACTGATTTGTTAATGCCAATTCCAGGTCCAGAGAATTGTTGGATATTAATGCTGAAGTAATGATTGGTGACGCCAGTGAGAGATGGTGCTCTTCTGAAATGTAACGTAATTGACCAGAATTCAAAAAGCCGTTAGTGTTACATATGTTAGGCTTAAATTGTAGAACACAAGACAGTCTAAGCTGTACGTAAAATTGGTATTGCAAGTGATAGGATGGTTATGAATAAATGTGATCCTACATTTATTTTTTAAAATCTTGCTGTTTTCCAGCTCAAAACGCGTCAAGGAACAGAATTACTAATTCAGTTGGACAATGACAATCTCATCAATGAATGGTATAAAGCTCTTGAGGAGACTATTGGCAATCAGGTGTGTATTCAGATTGAACATTTTGATTTCCATCTCTTCATTTTTGACGCACAGATTTCTCTTGCTTTTACTGATTCACTGATAAATGCTTCACAATATACTTGGGATGCAACACACCTAATACAAAGGAAGATAGTTCGGGTTGTTGGAGGTCAATCTCCTCAGTCCTACAACATCACTGCAGGAGTTCTTCGGGGCAGTGTCCTAGGCCCAACCATCTTCAGCTGCTTCATCAGTGACCTTCCCTCCATCATACGGTCAGAAGTGGGGATGTTCGCTGATTGTTCAGCACAATTTGCAACTCAAATACTGAAGCAGAACTTGCCTCTATGTAGCAAGATCTGGAGAACATTCAGGCTTGGGCTGATAAGTGGCAAGTTACGTTCATGCTTCGCAAATGATAGACAATCTCCAACAAGAGAGAATCCAACCATTTCCTCTTGGCATGCAATGGCATTATCATCACTAAATCCCCCTCTCTATCGATATCCTGGGGGGGATTACCATTGACCAGAAACTTTCCCTCTATCCCACACCTCCTCACTTTCATCGGCTTATGATGAAAGTGAGGAGGTGTGGGATAGAGGGAAAGTTGGCCGATTGGATAGGTAACTGGCTGTCTGATCGAAGACAGAGGGTGGTGGTCGATGGAAAATTTTCGGATTGGAGGCAGGTTGCTAGCGGAGTGCCGCAGGGATCAGTGCTTGGTCCTCTGCTCTTTGTGATTTTTATTAATGACTTAGAGGAGGGGGCTGAAGGGTGGATCAGTAAATTTGCTGATGACACCAAGATTGGTGGAGTAGTGGATGAGGTGGAGGGCTGTTGTAGGCTGCAAAGAGACATAGATAGGATGCAAAGCTGGGCTGAAAAATGGCAAATGGAGTTTAACCCTGATAAATATGAGGTGATTCATTTTGGTAGGACTAATTTAAATGTGGATTCCAGGGTCAAAGGTAGGGTTCTGAAGACTGTGGAGGAACAGAGAGATCTTGGGGTCCATATCCACAGATCTCTAAAGGTTGCCACTCAAGTGGATAGAGCTGTGAAGAAGGCCTATAGTGTGTTAGCTTTTATTAACAGGGGGTTGGAGTTTAAGAGCCGTGGGGTTATGCTGCAACTGTACAGGACCTTGGTGAGACCACATTTGGAATATTGTGTGCAGTTCTGGTCACCTCACTATAAGAAGGATGTGGAAGCGCTGGAAAGAGTGCAGAGGAGATTTACCAGGATGCTGCCTGATTTGGAGGGTAGGTCTTATGAGGAAAGGTTGAGGGAGCTAGGGCTGTTCTCTCTGGAGCGGAGGAGGCGGAGGGGAGACTTAATAGAGGTTTATAAAATGATGAAGGGGATAGATAGAGTGACCGTTCAAAGACTATTTCCTCGGGTGGATGGAACTATTACAAGGGGGCATAACTATAGGGTTCGTGGTGGGAGATATAGGAAGGATATCAGAGGTAGGTTCTTTACGCAGAGAGGGGTTGGGGTGTGGAATGGACTGCCTGCAGTGATAGTGGAGTCAGACACTTTAGGAACATTTAAGCGGTTATTGGATAGGCACATGGAGCACACCAGGATGATAGGGAGTGGGATAGCTTGATCTTGGTTTCAGATAAAGCTCGGCACAACATCATGGGCCGAAGGGCCTGTTCTGTGCTGTACTGTTCTATGTTCTATAATATTGTGGATAAAGGAACAGGCCAGAGGCTGGGAATACTGCAGAGAGTAACTCTTTCCCTGACTCCCCAAAACCTGTCCATCATCCACAAGACACAAGTCAGGAGTGCGATAGAATGCTCCCCACTTGTGTAGATGAGTGCGGCATCCAACAATACTCAAGAAGCTCAACACCATCCAGAACAAAGTAGCCTCCTTGATTGGCACCCCATCCATCACCTTCAACATCCACACACTCCACCACCAACACACAGTGGCATTTGTGTGTACCATCTACAAAGATACACTGCCGAAACTCTCTAAGACTCCTTCAACAGCACCTCCCAAACCCGTGACCGCTTCCAACTAGGATGACCAGGATAGCAGATTCATGGGAACACCACCTGCAAATTCCCTTCCAAGTCGCACAGCATTCTGACTTGGAACTATAATTCCATTCCTTCACTGTTATTGAGTTAAAATCCTGGAGCTCCCTCCCTAGCAGCACTGTGGCTATGCCAACTCTGAATGGGCTGCAGTGGTTCAAGAAAGTGGCTCAGCACCACCACCTCAAGGCCACATAGGGATGAGCAATAAAAATGCTGGGCTAGCCAACAACACCCCTCCCCGTGAAAGATGAAAAGAAATTGTATGAAAATTGATTTTGATACCGCAACTAATTTCATTACAGACAGTGGAGTCTGATGAAGCCGCTGAAGATGATACTCCAGAGTCCCCTGGAATTGAAAAGCATGATAAGGATAAAACTAATAAAGACTTAAAGAAATCACGCCGTAAGTCATAAAAACAGAATAATTTCACAAAGTTAGACTAAATGTATGTGTATGTTATAGTTTTGGTCTACAAGAAAAAGTTGTGATTAATTCTCGTTTAACTTTCTCCCCGCAAGCACAACTTTTGCAACAGTTTTAAAAAGAGAGTTGAGGTTGAAATTGCCATTTTGGACTTGCTCTTTACAATTTTAATAAGACTGGTGAATAGTTTCATTGGTAAAGATATTTTATATGCAAGTGTAAACAGCTTAATACCATACATCACTGCTCTATTTAAACTGAATTATTCCTTTGGGAATGATTTTGATTTATTTATTATTGTTACATGTATTAGTATACAGTGAAAAGTATTGTTTCTTGCGCACTATACAGACAAAGCATACCGTACATAGAGAAGGAAGGGAGAGAGTGCGAAATGTAGTGTTACAGTCATAGCTAGGGTAGAGAGAAAGATCAACTTAATGCAAGGTCGGTCCATTCAAAAGTCTGATGACAGCTGTTCTTGAGTCGGTTGGTACGTGACCTCAGACTTTTGCATCTTTTTCCTGACGGAAGATGGTGGAAGAGAGTATGTCCTGGCTGCTTTTCTGAGGCAGCAGGAAGTGTAGACAGTGTCAATGGATGGGAGGCTGGTTTGGGTGATGGACTGGGCTTCGTTCATGATCCTTTGTAGTTTTCTTGCGGTTTTGGACAGAGCAGGAGTTCTGATACAACCAGAAAGAATAAGTTATGTACATTAGTGCTCAGCATGTCCTGTATGTAAAACACATTATTTGAGGTAAGAGAACTCGCCGGTTTTCTGTTGGTAAAGATGCAATGGCCTGCTGTAATATAGGGGGCGATTCTCCCAAAAGTGCTGAATTGGCGAGAAAACTGGTCGAGGTCACACCATTTTTTTCAGTGCAACTTCAAACCCGAATCTCTCCATTCTGCGCAATGCAGAGGTCACAATCATGAATATCATTAAAAACCCAGGGGGCGGGGCCTATTCATGCCAGAGTCTTGACAGTTCTGGAACTCTGCGCATGCGCAGTGGCCCTGATCTGTCAGTCTCCCTGTTTGCTGGCCAGCTCGATTGCTGGCCAGCCCAAGACTACCGCAGTGCTGCCCCTCCAGCACCCCCCCTCGCGGCCCCCACGACAATTCCTGGGCCAGCCCCGAACCGCCCCCCCCCCCCTCTCCATCCTGGAGCACCCCAATGTCCAGCCCACACCCCGCCAGCACTGGCAATAACCCCACCATCACCACAGCAGACCCCTCCCTGGCAGACCAGCACCCCAGCCCAGACCGATCCCCATGCAGAGTGGGAGCGGGACCCCCCCAATTCCCACCAATCTCCTCCTAGGTCCTGCCCACAATAGGCCGCACCCCCGTTGGCACTGCACCATGCCCCCAGCAGGGTGGGGTGGTGCCCCTTTGACTTGGGCACTTTGCCCCTTGGGCAGTGCCAGGGGGCACAGGCTGGCACTGCCAGGGTGCCCATGCACAGAGGGCATCACCCCACCCCCTGCTGACCGAACCCTGGTGGGCCCCAATTGCCTCCTTTTCACTCCAGCGGGGTCTCCCGCTGGTTCCCTGCGAGTGGGGAGCTACTCTAAACCCTGCCAGAGTGAAGTACTCCTGGCGGGGTGGGAGATGCTATCGGGCCCAGCAAGTTCCGTGCTGAGCCCAATAATGACATTTAAACTACATTTAAAATATATTTAAAACAGATTAAAATTACTTGCCTCTCTCCCATCGGTTTCCAGCGCAGTCCGGATTGCATCTGTTCCCTGGCTCTGGGAGATGCGCATGCGTCAGGAATGTATGCACAAATCCCACCAAATAGCTGACACTCGATTCTCCTGACTGGATCTGCCAGAAAATTTGCAGGTCGTAATGGATGAATCACCCCCATAAATTCAATGATGACTAATGAAAAAAAGTTTTATTAAGGGTCAGCATTTGCTAACTTTTTTCCTTCTTGACTATACCATGGTAATTTCGTTTGTAGTGGCTTTTAGGTGCACTGTTATATCTGAAACTCAATGAATTTCTATTTTCTATGTTTCTATGAACAGAGGATGGATGTATAGTACTCTGGGCTGATATTTTCCCCGCTCCATCAATTAGGGTATCTGCAGTCAGAGCAATGTTTTATAATTGGAAGAAATAAGCATTCAGATCTTCATGGGGAAATAACAGAACACCTACCAATGTGTAAAAATGCATTGTTCTTCTGAGAATAATAGCAAACGTCTCGTAATGTATTGATGGCATCAATCCAATTTTGAAATTGATGCAGTTACTATTTTAGGCCAATTTGTATGTTATTAATTATCAAACATCCAGCAATATAGATGAAAACAAATCAAAAATATTTTCCGGTACATAATTAAAACCTTATATTTTCCTTCTCCTCCAGTAACATTAAATCCACAGTTACGTAGGCATAACAGAATAAGTTTAGTCGCTGCTGACATTGGTGACACCAGAGCAGAAGACTTGTTGTTTCACCGAGGAGGTTGTCAGCCACAAATCCACCCTTAAAATCTGTGGCTTTAAAGGTTACAGGAAACGTTAAGTTCATGCTGTGGACTCTTAGGCTGCAACAGGCAACATCAATGACATCTGACAGTTCAAAGCATGTCAGTATATCAGGGAGGTCACGCTATAACAATCTCTACACTTCAAAAGTATTTAATTTGGCTGTAGAGTGCTGAGGGATATCCTGAGATCGTGAAATGCAGTTTTTCATTCTCTATTGACAGAGAAAAGCAGGATGAGAAAGCACTAGGTTTCCCAGTCTCATGGCAGGAATTCCTGTGGTGCATGGTACCATTGACTCACAGTGGCTTGTGCTCTCTGTCAGCATCCTGATGTCTTCACCAATCGAAAGTGAATCATCAGTGTGCAGTTAATGCATCGTGCAGCATCGTGATGTCTTGGACATCACAAAAACATGAGATGGGTGTAGAGTTTGCACTGCCGTACACCTGGTACCAAGCATTCTGTACGTGCGTGCACTTCGGCGCCAAATTTCTTCCTCTTTCTAGTAAGCCGATTGTAGACATGGATCGTTTTGTTACATGAAAGGTGGCCAGAGACACCAGTAGCCAATAAACCTACTGGCCAGGATCTCGCATCTGAATCTGGCAGAGAGAGCAATAGTTATTCTGCCTAGTCCACATAGGACAGAGCAGGACTAACGTTAGCTATGAGCAGAGTACCAGGGCTTCCAATGACCAACCTAGAGCATAGAACATAGAACATTACAGCGCAGAACAGGCCCTTCGGCCCACGATGTTGCACCGACCAGTTAAAAAAAAAACTGTGACCCTCCAACCTAAACCAATTTCTTTTCGTCCATGAACCTATCTACGGATCTCTTAAACGCCCCCAAACTAGGCGCATTTACTACTGATGCTGGCAGGGCATTCCAATCCCTCACCACCCTCTGGGTAAAGAACCTACCCCTGACATCGGTTCTATAACTACCCTACCTGGAAAGAAAAAACTAAAATCAGGAACAAAGCAGTATGAAAATGATTTTTTTGAGGTATAATAAGAAGTCTCACAACACCAGGTTAAAGTGCAACAGGTTTATTTGGAATCATGAACTTTCAGAGTACTGCTCCTTCCTCAGGTGAGTGGAGAGTTGGGTTCACAAACACAACATATATAGACAGGCTGGGCTCAACCGGGATCTTGGGTTCATGTCATACTTCATTTAACCCCCACCATTTTACCTGGGCTTGCAAATTCCCACTAACTGTCCTGGCTTGTGACAATTGACACCTCTTTAACCTGTGCTTATCCTTCTGACCACTCGCATTGTCTGTACCTGTAAAGACTTGCATTCCAACCATTATCTTGCAATTGTCTCTCCGTCTATATGTGCCGTGTTTGTGAACCCAATTCTCCACTCACCTAAGGAAGGATCAGCACTCCGAAAGCTCGTGATTCCAAATAAACCTGTTGGACTTTAACCTGGTGTTATGAGACTTCTTGCTGTGCCCACGCAGTCCAACGCCGGCATTTCCACATTTTTGAGGTATGGTTTAGTTAATTGTGATGTCGAGATGCCGGCGTTGGACTGGGGTGAACACGGTAAGAAGTCTCACAACACCAGGTTAAAGTCCAACAGGTTTATTTGGTAGCAAATACCATAAGCTTTCGGAGCACTGCTCCTTCGTCAGATGGAGTGGAAATGTGCTCTCAAACTGTGCAAACAGACAAAATCAAGTTGCAGAATACTGATTAGAATGCGAATCCTACAACCAGCCAGGTCTTAAAGGTACAGACAAGGGAGTTCATTTGACTGCTCCATTTCAACTCTGTCAATCCCAGTTTTAAATGAAAGTTGCGAAAATCCCAGAGGACCAGAGGCTGCTCTCTCCTTTTGAGAGAGAGAGAGAGCTGTGGATCACCATACCTCAGACAAGGTGAAAGGTTGAGAAGGTGGAGCCTTCCTGGAGAACCTCAACTGGTATGGGAATTGAACCTGCGCTGTTGGCATCACTTGGCATTGTGAACCAGCCATCCAGCCAACCAAGCTAAACAACCCTCCCTTCCCCCACCAAGCATTAAATATGGTCAGCGATGGAACACCCATAACCCCCCCTGGGGTAGGAAACCCAAAGATTGAGTGAAGATGTTGCTTGTACTTGTGTGCCAACTTAGTTCTGTATACCCAAGTCTTTCTGAACATCAGCGTCCAAGTTGTGGGCCTTTAGAAAATGTTCTACTTTTCTATTCTTACGGTCAAAATGAATAACCTCACACACCCAGATTATACTCCAGCTGCCACCTTGCCCACTCGCTTAACCTATCTATATCTCTTTCCAACGCCTTAGTGTCCTTCTCCCAACTTTCCCACTAACTATACTAAGTGCTTAACATTGCCACATTCCCTTTTGCTCCCTCCCGACTTGAATGGCATTCTTTACCATGGTGCCATAGTCAGTTTGCTCATCAAGGTCAAGGCTGAGGCTCCTCCATCACTACTTTCTGTATCCCCATACCTTCCTGGCTTGCAGTCACATTTTCCTGTTCCTGACCTGACCTAAGGGTTGCGACTGCCTCCTAAAACAAGGTGTCCAGGTAACTGTCCCTATCTTTAATGCTCCAAAATGTCTGCAGCTCAGACTCCAGTTCTTGCCCAAGTTGCTCACACTACAAACCTTTACCACCATATGATTATCTAGGGTTGCGGTACATTCCACAGATTCACACATTGCATTGACGACGCAATACCATCCCTGACATGCTTGACTAACCTTATTTATTTTATTAGTCAGTTAGTTATTAACTTACACAGCTAAAGTAATAGCAAGTCTATTCATTTGGAGACGGAAGAATACGCACCAGGGTATAGAAAGTAGCACCTCTTTCTCCTTTTGCACTAAATTTTTGATTTGATTTATTATTGTCACATGTATTAACATACAGTGAAAAGTATTGTTTCTTGTGTGCTATACAGACAAAACATATCCTTCATAGAGAAGGAAACGAGAGAGTGCAGAATGTAGTGTTACAGTCATAGCTAGGGTGTAGAGAAAGATCAACTTAATGCAAGGTAAGTCCATTCAAAAGTCTGACAGCAGCAGGGAAGAAGCTGTTCTTGAGTTGGTTGGTACGTGACCTCAGACTTTTGTATCCTTTTCCTGCAGGAAGAAGGTGGAAGAGAGAATGTCTGGGGTGTGTGGGGTCCTTAATTATGCTGGCTGTTTTGCCGAGGCAGCGGGAAGTGTAGACAGAGTCAATGGATGGGAGGCTGGTTTGTGTGATGAATTGGGCTACATTCACAACCTTTGTAGTTCCTTGCGGTCTTGGGCAGAGCATGAGCCATACCAAGCTGTGATACAACCAGAAAGAATGCTTTCTATGCTGCATCTATAAAAGCTGGTGAGAGTTGTAGCTGACATGCCAACTTTCCTTAGTCTTCTGAGAAATTGGTGGGCTTTCTTTTAGCTATCGCGTTGGCATGGGGGGGACCAGGATAGGTTGTAGGTGATCTGGACACCTAAAAACTTGAAGCTCTTGACCTTTTCTACTTCGTCCCATTGATGTAGACAGGGCATGTTCTTCTTTACGCTTCCTGAAGTCGATGACAATCTCCTTCGTTTTGTTGACATTGAGGGAGAGATTATTGTTGCTGCACCAGTTCACCAGATTCTCTATCTCATTCCTGTACTCTGTCTCGTCATTGTTTGAGATCCGACCCACTACGGTGGTGTCGTCAGCAAACTTGAAAATCGAATTGGAGGGGAATTTGGCCGCACAGTTATAGGTGTATAAGGAGTATAGTAGGGGGCTGAGAACACAGTCTTGTGGGGCACCAGTGTTGAGGGCGATCGTGGAGGGGGTGTTGGTGCCTATCCTTACTGATTGCGGTCTGTGCGTTAGGAAGTTCAGGATCCAGTTGCAGAGGGAGGTGCCGAGGCCCAGGAGATGAGTTTCGTGGGAATAATAGTGTTGAAGGCTGAGCTGTAGTCAATAAATAGGAGTCTGACATAGGTGTCCTTGGTATCTAGGTCTTCCAGGGTTGAGAGCATGGCCAGGGAAATGGTGTCTGCTGTGGACCTGTTGCGGCGATAGGCAAACTGTAATGGATCCAGGTAGTCCGGGAGGCTGGAATTAATTTGTGCCGTGACTAACCTTTCGAAGCCCTTCATAATGATGGATGTCAGAGCCACCGGCCATTCTACACCTGTTTTGAGCAAGAGGTCACTACCAGTACCAAATTCCCTAAGTTAACACACATTCCCCAGCGCACTCAGGGCCTCGTCATCTCACTCCGTGCTGTTGCAAAACCTGTCTGTGTTTGCAGTGAGTTGATGACTCACCCAAGTTGCAACTGTGAAGTCGACTTCTTGCCTATTCAGGCAACACCTATCCAGGCAACCACTTTCAGCTGATTGGAAGAAAACGGCCATTACTAGGCAATTTCTGTTAAACTGGATGTCTTGACTAGCTTTCAGTTTTAAAGTTTGAAGTTAGAGCCTGACTGTTAATGTAAATTATAGTTTTAGAGAAACTTACCAGAGATATCCCACCTGCCTGTACCAAATTCCTGACTTGGCATAATTTGTACCACACAAGTGCCAAAAAAATGACCATCTCTGACAAGAGCGAATTTAACCATTTCCTGTTGACAATCAATGGGATTATCAGCACTGAGACTCAACTCCAGAAACTCAACTGGATTAGCCATATAAATACTGTGCTACAGAGGCTACGAATCCTGAGGGAAGTAACTCACCTCCTGTCTCCCCAAACCTGTCTGCCATCTAAAAGGCACAAGCCAGGAGTGTGGTAGAATACTCTCCACTTGTCTGAATGAGTGCAGCTCCAACAACACTTGAGAAGCTCAACACCATCTAGGACAAAGCCCACTTGATTGCTAACCCTTCCACAAAATTCATTCCCTGCACCTCTGATGAACAGTAGCAGCAGTCTGTGCATCTACAAGTTGCACTACAGGAACTCACCAAAGCTCCATAGGCAGCACCTTCCAAACTCACAACCTCTGCCATCTAGAAGCACAAGAGCAGCAAATACCTGGAAACACAACCACCTGGAAGAACCCTTCTGAGCCACTCACCATCCTGATTTGAAACATATTGCAGTTCCTTCACTGTTGCTGGATCAAAATGCTGGAACTCCCTCCCTAACAGCACCATGGGTGTGCCTACACCTCCAGGACTGCAGCAGTTCAAGGCAGCTCACCACCACCTTCTGAAGGCAACTAGGGATGGTAGGCAATAAATGCTGGCCTAAACAGTGATGTCCACATCAAATGAATGAACTTTTAATTCAGCTACTTTTTAAAAACGCTATGGCTTGTTGGCTATTCGTGCCAATGGAATTAGAAGCACTGGGGAAATCTATTACATTATTGCCCTCTGTGTTAAAGACATAAACATACAGTACCAGTAACAAAAATAAAGAATTGCATTTCTGTGTCACTTTTCATGATTTTGGGACATTCCAAGCACTTTACAGCTAATAAAGTGCTCAGAAACGCAGCAGCCAATTTGTGCACAGAAGGATCCCACAAACAGCAATAGAATAACGACCAAACAATTTAGTTGATCAAGCCAACTCTCCTCTAGGGAATAGTTCTATGGAATCTTTTATATCCACTAAGAGAACAGGCAGAGCCTCAACTTAAGCGCTCATTTGATAGCATTTCCACAGTACTGTATTGGTGAGTCAGCCTAGACTTTTGTGCTCGTCTGGAGTGGGGCTTGAACCCACAACCCTCTGATTTAGAGGTGAGAATATTATTAACTGAGCCACGACTGACAACCAGTCATCTTATTTTTTCTTAATGATAGAATCTTGCTCTCTTATTTCTTAATGGGATTTAATCATTTTGTAGTTTTAATTACTTTGTAATTCAATCCTTTTTGTTTGTTCCCATTTATTACAGCAATAAAATCTAGTAGCATAGATACAGCAGATCAAAAAAAGACAAAAACAAAATTGAAGAAGTTCTTGACCCGAAGACCAACATTGCAAGCCGTCCGAGACAAAGGCTATATAAAAGGTAAGAAATACGATGTACCATAGCTTTCTTCAAGGCATAGTGGCACTACAATGAATTTCTGAGTATGAGTGAAAGAAGCCCAGTTATTTTTATTGCAAGCATTTCAGGGATAAATGTATTTAAATTTGCTTAAAGGTTTTGGATTTTTATTGTTTCTACTGAGTACATGCAAGTAATCTGTTCTTCCCCTTCTCTCAATAAAGTTCTCACTGGGTCATATCCTTTTACATCTAAGCAGACATTAGCTCTTTTCACAGGTCTCTGGCAAAGCTGCTATTTAACACACCACAAGGAAGTGCATGTTTCCCTTCAGTTCTCTTCCTCTGACCCCCTGTGTAAGAGCAAGGGAATTCAGCAGAGTGAACAGAATAACTCATGTCCTTCCTGTCAGTGGCATTGTGATTTCCTACCAAGCTCTAAATATGTTAAAATGTGAGACTTTTAAAACGCTGAATTTTTTTTTAAAGCCTACTTAAGTTCATAATTGGAAACTAAGAAAATGCTTTATTTTATTCAGTTAGTTAGTATTTCTTCCCCTCAAAAGTGCAGGTTGTGTAATACGTTTAATGTTTAATTTCATTCTATTAAACACAGTACTGTAGGTAAACCTGAGCATTGGATTGTAGAACAGAATGGTTACAGCACAGAAGGAAGTCAATTGGCCCGTCGTGTCTGTGCCATCTCTGGAAGAGCAACTCGCCTAATGCCAATCAGCCATCCTTTCCCTGTAGCCCTGCATATTTCATCATTTTTTAGATAATGATCCCATTCCCTTTTGAATGTCTCATTGAACCTGCCTCCACCACATTAACCAGCTGTGCATTCCAAATCCTAACCACTCGTTGTATGAAACTCATTTGTCTATTCTTTTTTTTGTCAGTTACCTAAATCTGCGACCTCTGGTTTTGATCTGACTGGTTCCAGCAGTCAGAATAGTTTCTCCCTTTCTACCCTGTCCAGAGCCCTCGTGATTTTGAATTAAATCTCCCCTCAACCTTTTATTCTCCAAGGAGAATGGTGCAAGCTTCTCTAATCTATTGACATAACTGAAGTCGTTCATCCTAAAGCCATAATCATTCATCTTTTCTGCAGCCTCTGTAATATCTCCCCAAAGTGTGGTGCCCAAAACTGGACGCAATGCTGCAGTTGAGGCCAAACCAGTCTCTTATACAGGTTTCACATAATTGCTTTTGTACTCTATACCACTACTTTTAATTGCCAGGATCCCGTGTGTTTTATTAACCTGTCGTGCCACCTTGAATGATTTGTGCACATATACACCAAGGTCCCTCTGATGCTGTAGCCCCTTTAGAATTGTAATCTTTATTTGGTATTGTGTCTCTGTTCTTCCTATCAAAACAAATCACTTCTCACTTCCCTGCCACTTGTCCACTCATTCCACCAACCTGTTTACCTCCTTTTGAAGTAATACAGTATCCTCCTGACTGTCTGCAATACTTCCAAGTTTCAGATTGTCTGGGAATTTTGAAATTGTGCCATGTACACCAGGGCATTAATATATACCAGGAAGAGCAGTGGTGCTAGCTCCAACTTTTGGGGAACGCGACTACAAACTTTTGTCCTCTCTGGAAAAACAACCGTTCACCACTCCTAGAATAAAAGCAAAATACTGCTTTTATTTCATTCACCGATAATCTTGCCTATTTTGTGTCCATATTGCCACTGTCCCTCTTATTCCATGAGCTCTAACTTAACCCATCAGTCTGTTGCGTGCACTTTATCAATTGCCTTTTGGAAGTCTGTGTACATCACACCAACAGTATTACCCTCATCAACACTCTGTGACCTCATCAAAAATCTCAAGCAATAAAGCACAATTTGCCCATCATACATTCTCGATTGCTTTCTTTAATGAACCCCCATTTGTTCAATGACTATTAATTTTGTCCCAAGTTATTACCTTCGAATGCTTCCCTATCACCGAGATTAAACTGACGGACCTGGAATTGCTGGGCTTTTCTTATTTTTCAACAAGGTTGTACCTTGTACTGCAATTCTCTGGTCACCTGGCATCACCTCAGAATCTAAGAAAGATTGAAAAGTTGTGGCCAGTGCCTGCCCAAGTTCCACACTCACTTCCCTTAGTTTGAACCACTAAGTAAAGAATTTATTTTTTCAAGAGAAATCGTGACGTATTTGTACAGTGGTTTTATACTCAGATTGTCATGTAGTGTAAAAGCGTTTTGGCGTAAGGATCATGGTTGTGAAGGGATTCATTTAAGAAAATAATTAAATCCGTGGTTTACATAAAACTTCACAAATGAATACAAACCAAGTTATTTAAAGTAATATTGGCCTGGATTTTGCAATGAGTGGTGAATGAACATCACTTGAATTCATTGCACTTACAGTGGTCCTCAGACTTTCTTTGGCCTGTGTGAAGAGTGTAACAAATGGAATTCTGCCGCCTTCAATCAGATTGACAAATTTTTACTGAATCGTGCAGTGTCTAAAGCAGGAAACATCATTTAGAATGTTTCATTCAATGCCAAATCATTGCAGAAAGAATAGTGGGATTAAGAGATCATGATAAAGCACAGAAAGAAAATGTCAAAAAATACATTTTTTAAAAACATTCGTTAATAATTAAAATTGAAAGGAGTGAGACACCACACCATGAGAAATTTTCAGTTCTAGATAGGTTATTTCACAGTAATTAAGTATTCTGTGCATTACAAATAATTTACACTTGACAATACAAGACCTAACATTTTCTGCTGTATTTAGTTGGTGAGTACCCCAACATCACCATTCCGGTATTATGCTGCATTTTCTGGAAAGATACATATAGTGAAGCTTGGCAAGAAATAGGGCACACGAACAGCAACTCTACAGTTAACTATGCATCTGCAGGTGCCTAAGTTGTTTACTGATCTCCTTAATTACAATGATCACTGTTTGCCTCGCTGTTATACTTAATATAAATGCTGAGCCATTATCTGAAAATAAATGAGTTTACGTGTAACTTTTTTGTGCAGATCAAGTGTTTGGATGCAATCTAAATAGTCTTTGTCAGAGAGAGAACACAACAATACCAAAATTTGTGGTGATGTGTATTGATCACGTGGAGAAAGAGGGTATGTTATTCTAAGACTTGATTTTTTAAAAACTACTGTGATATACTGTTTATTAACTAATTTCTATATAACCAGAATTGTTCGCCCATTCAAAGTAATGGTACAAAATAGCTCAAAAATACTGTGTCTGGCTATCAATATCTCAGTGTTTCCTTTAATTGTAGTATAAATTTAAATTGATCACATTTTGCTACAATATTTTTTTTTGCATGATTAAAAAGCGTATGTTCTGGTAACATTGGACTATAATATTTTGCAATTCAGATCCATTAGTCTAGGAGTTTCTGGGCCTTGAGACTCTTACCTGTTCTTATGTTGTTCCATGTTATGTCATCAGGCTTAAACATTGATGGTCTGTATAGGGTGAGTGGCAACCTAGCTGTGATACAAAAACTTCGCTTTGCAGTCAACCATGGTAAGTTATTTTATTAACCGTGTGAATTTTTTAAGTGATAATGTATCTAGTTGGCAGTAGAGCATTTAATGTTTGTAAATTTGGTTAAGCACACCTTCAAGTTCAGAGCATTTGAATTTTGAATGCGCACAAAAAAAAACAAGTGAGGTGAAAAGCAAGGGGCATGGTAAGTAGCCTGTTTCTCAATCTCTACTATTGATTCTCTTGAGCTGTAGATATAGCTCTTGGGGTTAAAGGGATCAAGGAATATAAGGGAAAAAATATTGAATTCATGATCAAAATGAATGGCCTACTCCTGTTTCTAGTTTCTGTAAATCCAGTCACTGAAGTGTGGAACAACACTTCAAAGTTAGGTGCCCTCAGACTTTTATTTTCTTCCTTATATGTAGCACCTAGATTTAGATCTGAGAAACTTGTTAAAATCATGAACATAGCACATAGATTCATTAATATAAACCTGTATAACAAGGCACCATGTTGCTTTTAGTATTTTCGGTTTTTAAACTGATTTCCACTTAGTATTCCACAGCTGTAAGCTGAGAAAAGTTACTTGTGAGCAGAATTAGAAGTAACTAACCATACCACATTCAGTGAGGAAGAAATTGAGAGTTGATAGCAACTTATGTTTATCAAGAAAAATACCCAATTTATGAACATGAACCTTAGCATACAGATTGGCATATTGGCAACAGAGAATGTAGATCACCTTCTCAATTGGTCCAGATTTTTCTTCAGTTGTTCTCGAAATGTGGATGTGTTGACCCACCTAACTTTTCTGAGAAGTTTCTTCATGACCAGTTCATAGAAATCATAGAAACCCTACAGTGCAGAAGGAGGCCATTCGGCCCATCGAGTCTGCACCGACCACAATCCCACCCAGGCCCTACCCCCACATATTTTACCCGTTAATCCCTCTAATCTACGCATCCCAGGACTCTAAGGGGCAATTTTTAACCTGGCCAATCAACCTAACCCACACATCTTTGGACTGTGGGAGGAAACCGGAGCACCCGGAGGAAACCCACGCAGACACGAGGAGAATGTGCAAACTCCACACAGACAGTGAGCCGAGCCAGGAATCGAACCCGGGACCCTGGAGCTGTGAAGCAGCAGTGCTAACCACTGTGCTACCGTGCCGCCCAGTTGCTGTGATAATGATGGTCCCACAATGGTGTTTGGGTAGGGAGTTTCAAAGTTTTGACCACACTTAAAACAAAGTAAAGTACAGCAGAAGAACAGGCCCTTTGGACCTCCAAGCCCGTGTTGATCATGATGCCCTAACTAAACTCAGACAAAGTCTTCTGCCCTTACTCGGTCCATATCCCTCTATTCCCTCCCTATTCATGTACCCATCCGGATGCCTCTTAATTGTTGTTAATGTGCCTACTTCCACCACCGCCTCTGGCAATGCGTTACAGGCACCCACCACATGAAAAACTTCCCCCTCCCATCTCCTTTAAACTTTCCCCCTCTCACCTTGAACCTGTGCCTCTTTGCAATTAACACTTCCATCCTAGGAAAAGCCTCTGACTATCCACCCTGCCTATGCCTCTCATAATTTTGTAGACCTCAATCAGGTCTCCATCTTTCCAATGAAAACAATCCTAGTTTATTTAACGTCTCCTCATTATCAACACCCTCGAGACTAGGCAACATCCTGGTGAACTTTCTTTGCACTCTCTCCAAAATGTCCACGTCCTTCCAGTAATATAGTGACCAGAACTACATGAAGTACTCCAAATGCAGCCTAACCAAGGTTTTATATAGCTGCAACAAGATTTCCCAACTCTTGTACTCAGTATCCTGGCTGATGAAGGAAAGCGTGCCATATGCTTTCTTAATTGCCTTGGGCACCTGTGTTGCCACTTTTAGGGAACTGTGGACTGTATGCCCAAATCCTTCTATGTTAATATTCCTAAGGGTTCTGCCATTTACAGTATAATTCATACCTAAATTTGATCCTCCAAAATGCATCACCTCGCATTTGTCTGGATTAAACTTTATCTATTTCTGTGCCCAAGTCTCCAATCTATCTATATCCTGTTGTATCCTCTGACAATCCCCGGCACTATCAGCAATTCCACCAATCTTCATGTCATCCGCAAACTTGCAAATCAGACCCCCTACGTTTTCCTTCTATTATACTACAAACAACAGAGGACCCAGCACTGATCCCTGCGGAATACACTAGCCATGATGTGGAGATGCCGGCGTTGGACTGGGGTAAACACAGTAAGAAGTTTAACAACACCAGGTTAAAGTCCAACAGGTTTATTTGGTAGTGTGGCTTTTGCTACCAAATAAACCTGTTGGACTTTAACCTGGTGTTGTTAAACTTCTTACTGTGAATACACTAGCTACAGATCTCCATTCTGAAAAATGCCCTTCCACCGCTACTCACTGTCTTCTATAACCAAGCCAGTTCTGTATGCATCTAGCCAGCCCAACCTGAATCCCATGTGATTTTAGTTTTTGTACCAGTCTGCCATGTGGGACCTTGTCAAGTGCCTTACTAAAGTCCACATAAACTATATCCGCAGCGCTTCCCTCATCAATTATCTTTGTCACCTCTTCAAAAAACTCAATCAGGTTGGTGAGACATGACTTTTCCCGTACAAAACCATGCTGCCTGTCACTAACTAGTCTATTTTCTTCCAAATGTGCATATATCCTGTCCCTCAGTATCTTCTCCAAAAGCTTTCCCACCACTGACATCAGGCTCACTGGCCTATAATTTCCTTGATTATCCCTGCTTCCTTTCTTAAACATTGGCTATTCTCCAGTCCTCTGGAACCTCGCCTGTGGTCAAAGAGGATGTGAAGATATCTGTTAAGACCCCAGCTATTTCTTCCCTTGCCTCCCACAGTAACCTGGGATAGTTCCCATGCGGCCCCAAGGACTTGTCTACCTTAATGCAATTTAGAATACTCAGCACTTCCTCCTTAGATATATTGACATTCTCTAGAGCGTTCACACACCTATCCCTGACTTCAACATCCGTCATGTCCTTCTCCTTGGTGAATATTGATACAAAGTACTTACTCATTAAGGATTTCACCCACTTCCTGTGGCTCCACGCATAACTTGCCTCCATTGTCCTTGAGTGGGCCTACTCTTTCTCTTGCTACCCTCTTGCTCCAAACATCATAGAAGAAATCATAGAAACCCTACAGCACAGAAAGAGGCCATTCGGCCCATCGAGTCTGCACCGACCACAATCCCACCCAGGCCCTACCCCCCTATCCCTACATATTTTCCCACTAATCCCTCTAACCTACACATCTCAGGACACTAAGGGCAATTTTTAGCATGGCCAATCAACCTAACCCGCACATCTTTGGACTGTGGGAGGAAACCGGAGCACCCGGAGGAAACCCACGCAGACACGAGGAGAATGTGCAAACTCCACACAGGCAGTGACCCAAGCCGGGAATCGCACCCAGGTCCCTGGAGCTGTAAAGCAGCAGTGCTAACCACTGCGCTACCGTGCCGCCACACCATTTTCTGGATCCTAGTCAGGTAATCCACCCCGGTTCTGCTTGGGCCTCTATCCCATGGGTTATTACATATGCGTAATAACCCATGGGATTCTCCTTGACCCTGTTTGCTAAAAATATTTCATGGTCCCATTTAGCCCTCCTAATTCCACATTTAAGTTCCTTCCTACTTTTCATTATATTCCTCAAGGAATTCGTCAGTTTTTAGATGCCTAGACCTATTTGGGAGTACTCCCAAATAAGAGTACTCCCAAATAAGCACCCTCCCCGTGGGCCACTCTTGTCTTTATCCATGACTACCTTAAATCTTATGGATTTCTTAATGATGAACCAAGTGATATATGTCCGGGTCACGGTTATATGCAACTTGGAAGTGAACATGTTACATATAGTTGCCAGTTTTTTTTCTTTTCTGGTGGTAGGGGATAGAGGGGAGGGAGGTTTTACTCGAAACACTTTGATCGATTGTTGCCTTGCACACTGGAGATTACACATACTGCAGTCTTCCGCTGTCATAGGGTCAGAAGTGGAGATGTTTGCATGGGGGGGGGGGGGGGGGGGGGGGGGGGGGGGGGGGGGGGGGGGGGGGGGGGGGGGGGGGAGTAACTCCTGCCGATTCTTTTTTAAGATGGATTTTCAGATTGAATCTCTGACACGCTGAGCACTGCAGAGTGCCCTAGCAAGATTCACCGCCCCACCCCCGCAAAAAAACCGGATGGCCAGTCCCAATCACCCCCTTCCCTCTCTCTGCCACCGATCTCTGTGCAGAGTGGCAGCAGGAACCCCCCACTGATCAGGTGCTGCCTGATGCCTGGTGGGCAGTGCCTGTCTACTTTTGCTTCACATACAAAAAGGTTTTCCTTTTAACTGTCATTGACCTAATCTTCCCACACTTGTTCTGTTGCATGGACGATTCCAGCCTCCAAATCAGGAGAGTCTGGCTACATGAAAAGGGATGGTGATTTAGGAAAACCCACCAATTCCGATTCATAAATTGAAATCTACAAAATACGACCAACTTTTAAACAAAATATATGGTACCATGCCTCATTGCAACATTGTATAGATTATTTCTGCTCAAATTTTCAATACCAAATAAATGACTGAATAAGTGGAAAGTATTTTTCTAACCATTGGATAGTGATAGTATTGAAGGAGAGAGTCATAAATAAAACAATTTCGAGCATGCCTTAATCAATGTGCATTTATTTTTGGAGAGTTATGTGGAGAGTTATGTGCTGAGTTCATGGTTATTTTCTATTAAACTTTGATGGAAAGGAAATATGTTTTATAAACATTGTGCAGAAAGAAAACTATTTAACACTAAAATCAGCAATTTATTTGCACAAATTGTGATTTGGGCTGAATCTCAAATATATAAAGCTTGTAATTCCTATAGAGGCCCAAGCAGAACTGGGGTGGATTACCTGATTAGGAACCAGAAAGTGGTGTGGGGGAAACTTATTCCGCTGGGAATCTCTCCTTGTTTTCAATGTGTCTATTTTCAAGTTTTGGAGCTATAGCAGATGGTTGAGAACTCTCATATGTTCCTAAGACCCCAAAATTTTGAAAAAGAAAATAGGTCCTGAAAGGTATCGGTTATCTACAATTGTGTTAGATGGCTCACTGAGAAACTGAATAATGGAAAGAAACATAACCTCTGTTCTGCTTGTCCTGGACCTTTGTATGGCCAAATTAGCATGATGCCACTCGGCTTCCAGGCTTCCATTGGAGTGGGGTCTCTTGCTGACACAATATGCCTGTTCTGAAAATGAAAATGATCCTACCCCTAAATTTAAGATAAGCTGTTCGTAACTGCAGTTTGTAGTGTCGGAGTAAGGACTGCCAAATTTTGAGCCTGCAATCTTTACTTTTAAAGAAATAAGCCATTGTATACACTTTGCTTGTGATTTTCCTTATCAAATTTCCTGTTTCTTTCCTTTTTTCTCAATCGTGCTAAATTCCATATCTGCACTGGTGCTTTCAATGCTGCTGCTTAATCTTTGCCCCAGCAATGTGGGTCACACCCAATCTCGTTTTTTTTTGGGGGGGAGGGGTGGTGAGAGTGTGAATCTGAATCTCTACTCATTCGTATGTATTTTCCCATTCTTCATTAACATCCTAATGATCATGTCAGATTGTTACTTCCCTCCTGATTCTAGGAGGATTTGATGCTTGATTCTGTTTGCCCAAACTCAGTTCCTCATTGGACCCTAACAGCGAGCATTTTGGCTCAAATTTGATCTCATGATCCGTAGATGAAAAGATGCACAATAATTATTAGTCCTCCATTTTTAAAACAGTAGTTACGAAATACTGATTTACTTCTTAAATATACCAATCAATTATGCCTTCCTTACAGATGAGAAGCTGGACTTGAATGACAGTAAGTGGGAGGATATCAATGTTATTACCGGGGCCCTCAAGATGTTTTTCAGAGAATTGCCAGAACCTCTCTTCACATATCATCTCTTTAATGACTTTGTCAATGCAATCAGTAAGTAAAAGTCACAATGATATTGTCTTAACCTCATTTTGAAACTTGCTGGTTTAAAGAGTTTATGATCACTTGATTGTAGTATGTCACCTTTGAAACCCACTCCAAAAGTTGAACGCTAACAAGTTAGGCAGACCTTCCACTGATGTACAGTGGTGCCGTCAGTGGAGATGTTAAACCGAGACTCATGCAGCATTAATCCACCCCCCTCACCCCCAAAAAAAACCTGGAATTCATATCTCTCATCTGGTAACAAACATTGTCAACTAACTGTTAGATTTCTTCCCAATTTCTTTTCTTCCTATTGCTACCTTGATTGAGAGTAGCTAAGTTAATATATAATAGGGTTGTATGAAATTTTCCTGGTCTGTATGGTTTAACTAATTAAGTGGTCTAAGTCACCCAGACAGTCAACTTCTGGTATTTACATTACCCACTATTTTTGTTGAATTAAAAATGTGACTTTTAATAGTTTGGATCTTGGAAATATCAGTGTACCATTCTTTTTGAATGATGGTCAGGAGTGATATAAGGACTCTCATTTCAAACGTCTACAGTATATTGCTTTTGTGACATTAGTGTTTTTCTTACGAATGAGATAAAAATGCCTTGTCACAGTAACTGTAGCAGAAAAGTCTAATGATGACCATGAAACCATTATCGATTGTCATAAAAAACCATTAACGTCCTTTAGGGAAGGAAATCTGTTGTATTTACCTGGTCTGGCCTACACTTGACTCCAGATCCACAGCAATGTGGTTAACAATTAAATGATCTCAGAGATGGGCAATTAATGCTGGCCAAGCCAGCAACATCCCATGTCCCAGAAACGAATAAAAAGTCCATCTCATGCTATGAAATTAATGTAAAATACTTGTATTTATTAATGTTATTTACATTATTAAGGACTGTTAATAATGGTGGGTATTTTAATACTTGCCAGAAAATAGTCATGTAAAATTGCCACATTATTGCAGATCCCCTAAACTGTGGTTTAGATGAATTCAGACTGAGTATAATTGATTGGGCCAAAACTGCTAAAAGCTGAACTTCTGCAGAATGGGAATCAGATTTGGGTTGCCACTCGACTCCTTGTTTCTTAACTGGAAGTTCAACCAATTCTTTCTCACCCAACCTTCTGACTCAGGCAGGGGAAGAACTATGCAGGGCATAGTTTCTCACCCAACCTGAGGCCTTCAGTCAAAAGCTGCGGATTTGGAGGTAAGGAAACCACATCCACTAGCTGCTGGAAAGCAGGTAAGTTTACACGTTCAGCCATATTCAGAAACCATGGAAAAGGTGGGGTTTATAAGCTGGCAGGATTGGTGGCTAAAGGATTTGCTGGTCACTAGTGTTTTATCATTGTGCATTGCTGTTTTTACAATAGCTTGTAGTGCACAGTTCAGCCACAGAGTGGCATTTGCAACATTCCAATATTTTTGACTTTGTCTCTCGAGTATTCCTCCTGGCAGTCTGTTTTAGACAGCGACAAAGTTATAACTTCTTGCACTGTTAACTTTTGAATATGATGGGAAAAATTATAAAAGTCCAAGTAAATATTAAAAGAACCTCAGAAAAATGATAAAATTAAATCCGTTTAAAACTTTCATTGTTTGTTTCATGCAGTTTATTTCCCCATTCAGGTCCTTCAGTTTTCTTTTCACGTACCATAAAGAAAAATTTAACCAAGGGGAGAGGATAGTTTTGAAACTGTAAATCCAGTGCCACTTTTAACACCTGGTGGCACAGTGTTTAGCACTGCTGCTTCACAGCACCAGGGACCTGGGTTCGATTCCCGGCTTGGGTCACTATAGAACATAGAACAGTACAGCACAGAACAGGCACTTCGGCCCACGATGTTGTGCCGAGCTTTATCTGAAACCAAGATCAAGCTATCCCACTCCCTATCATCCTGGTGTGCTCCATGTGCCTATCCAATAACCGCTTAAATGTTCCTAAAGTGTCTGACTCCACTATCACTGCAGGCAGTCCATTCCACACCCCAACCACTCTCTGCTTAAAGAACCTACCTCTGATATCCTTCCTATATCTCCCACCACGAACCCTATAGTTATGCCCCCTTGTAATAGCTCCATCCACCCGAGGAAATAGTCTTTGAACGTTCACACTATCTATCCCCTTCATCATTTTATAAACCTCTATTAAGTCTCCCCTCAGCCTCCTCCGCTCCAGAGAGAACATTCCTAGCTCCCTCAACCTTTTCTCATAAGACCTATCCTCCAAACCAGGCAGCATCCTGGTAAATCTCCTCTGCACTCTTTCCAGCGCTTCCACATCCTTCTTATAGTGAGGTGACTATCTTGCAGAGTCTGCACGTTCTCCCCGTGTCTGCGTGAGTTTCCTCCGGGTGCTCCAGTTTCCTCCCACAGTCCGAAAGATGAGCTGGTTAGGTACATTGGCCATGCTAAATTCTCCCTCAGTGTACCCGAACAGGCACCGGAGTGTGACGACTACAGGATTTTCACAGTAATGTTATTGCAATGTTAATGTAAGCCTACTTGTGACACTAATCAATAAACTTTAAAACATTTATTTCTTCAAAGATGGACTGATTTTGCCAGTTTTTCCAGATGTATTTGGAAAAATATATATGATATTAAAAAACCTACTGCAGTTAATTTTTGCCTTCCAAGAAAGGAAAGGACTTGCATAGTGTCTTTCTTGTGTTCAGATGGGTTTGCAGCCAGTGAAGTACAGGTCGAGTATCCATTATTCAAAATCCTTGAGGCCAATAACGTTTCGGATTTCAGATACTTTCGTTTTTCGAATATTGCATATAGGACTAGGCCTACCTGCAACACCCTAAGTCTAGGTTAGCTATAATCTAAAGTAAATAAGATGGCTAGAAAAGTAAGATGTATGAATAATAAAATACAGGGTACCTGTAATAGCTTGTCACCTGTGGCGCCATCTGCGATTCTGTATGTAGGAGAGCGTTCAAGATGTCGATCTGCAGACTAGACTTCCTGTGCTAAAAGTTAGATGCAATCGGTGGGGTTCGTGTTCGCTCGGACCGTGTTGGTTTGGGCCAGGGTCTTCCCCGTTAAAGGTTGAGGTTCAAAAAAGTGCAGTTTTTGTACATGTTTGGTTTTGAGTTCGGTCTTTGGATTTACAGATCAAAGATACTCAACTGTACTTTCAAAGTTCAGAGTCATGGCAATATAGGCAAATACAACATCCAGTTGCAAAGAACAAGGAGATAAATGACCAAATAACTTGTTACTGGTGTTGTTGTTTGAAGGATCCATATTAACTAGGATACTGGAAAGATTCTCATTGCCTTCTTTGGGATCTTTTAAATACATCTGAGCAAGGAGTTTAAAGATCATGAGATGCAACCTTTGGCAGGATTCAGTTATCTCTGCCTGCTCCATCAGAAAGTCACAAGTGTGGCTGTTGGCTAATTGCATCAACTCCAGTGACAATATTTTTTGCTGATAAAGTATTCCATGCAGCTATGCTGCAAAAGCTGGACACACATGTGACAGGTAACATTCACACTATACAATATCAGGCAATGACTATCTTAAACAAGCACATAACCACCTCCCTTGACATTCAGGGGTGTTGCCCTTGGCAAATTTTCGACCATCAACATCCTGGAGAGCAGCATTGACCACAAACCAGCCGCATAAATGTTGTGGCTAACTGAACAGGTAACTTCTGGCCAGTGACTCACCTGACTACCCAAAGGCTCTCTACCACCTAGAAGACACAAATTAAGAGTGTGATAGAATACTCTTTACTGTCCAGAATGGGTGCAGCCCCAGCAACCCCAAATTAGCTCAACACCATCCAGGACAAAGTTGTCCACTTAATCTACACGCCATCCACTGGTTAAAACATTGACTTCCTCTACCATTAGCGGGCAATTGTGCTTATAGGATACACTGATATAATTTTCCCAGACTTCTTCAACAGCATCTCTTAAACCCATGATTTCTATCATCAAGAAGAACAAGGGCAGCATATGTATGGGAGTATCATCTCATCCAAATTCCACTGCCAGTCATACATCAGCATTTCTTCATTCTTATTATGAATCGCACATGCAAGTGCCTTCACCATGCAGATAGCAGCGAATCAAGATGACCCCTTATCATCTTCCCAAGGGCAACTGGTGATGGACAATAAATGCCAGCCTTGTCAGTGACATCCACATCCTGAGAGTGCATTTTTGGAAAAAAAACTGCAACCATAAATTTGTTTTTTAATTTTGTCTGCTCATGTCAGCAGACAAATACTGTATAAAATCTAACAGATGGCACAAAATGCTGGAAATACAAAGCGGGTCAGTCTATATCTGTGTAGAGAAAAATCATGGTAGTGTTTGAAGGATTACTTTCTTTTAGTTAAGTTTACCTCTGTTGATACTGTAATAAACATTAGTAACACTAATAATTAAAAAAGAATGACATTCCAAATTATTGTATCTACAAAGCCCCTTGTACTTAAGAACTAGACAACATTCTGGCCCAGTCTGATCACTGGTTAATGCATTAAGTGAATTTTGTTACAGAAGATAATTTTGTATATTTCATATATTTATGTACACATATAAAACAGCAAGCAAAAAACCGATTGTATTTAATGGTTTTCAGAAATTCAAGACTACAAGCACCGTATTCAGGATATTTATGAACTAATCAGGCTATTACCTAAACCGAACCATGACACTATGCAAGCTCTATTCAAGCACCTTGTCAAGTAAGTGTGAATTGCACCTGTAATGAGTTTTCTTATGGCAGTGCGTAGCTGTGATCTGAAAGAAATATTGTGCATAACATGTTGACCATGTTTGATGGCGATGGCGTAGTGGTATTGTCACTGGACTAGTTATCCACAGACCCAGGTCAATGCTCTGGGGACCCATGTTCGAGTCGCACCATAGTAGAATTGAATTCAATAAATACGTGTGAATCCAGAGCCACAGCAACTCTTGCCCTGTGAAATGGTCTAGCTAGCCACTCAGTTCAAGGGCAATTAGGGATGGGCAACAAATGCTGACCCAGTTAGTGATGTCTACATCCCATGAACGAATGGAAGAGAAAAAAATCCATATATTTAAAGCTCATTTTGCATTCTGAGTTTTAGCATTTAATGTTATTTTTTCCAATCAGATTTCCTTAGGATGGGGCATCTGGTGATATGCCCATGGTTAGACTTGTTTCTGCAAGTTTAGGTTTATAAATATTTTGTCCACTAAGTTACAGGTAGTGAGCTCGTAACGGTGGGGGGACTAATTAAGTTTAATATTTGACATATTCTAAATCTCAAAAAACAGTTCACAAGTAGAAGCACGAGATGTCACATAATTTTGTGGTTGGTTAGCAGTTAACAAATACCATATTAATAGGGTACTTATGCTAGTAATTATTAAGTTTAACTTTTTTCCTCTGACAAGTTTAATAGACAATTAATGTGCAAATGTAGCAACTTCATGGTAGTTAAATGCAAGATGATGTTTTCACAAAGCTAACAGTGGAGTAGCAAAACCAGCAACTTGTGATTCACAATTCATGCAAATTGTTCATTAATAATGAACATTTTCTTTGGTTCCCAGCAAAATCTGACCCATTATGTAAATTGCTTTCCTACCCAACTACGTGTTATTAATGTCTAACCCAAATTATTTTCAGTATTTGTAGTACTCATTGGAATAATACTGGAAAATGAGACATTTTGTCCACTCAGGCACTCATTGTCATCATAAAACACTCCCAGGTCAGCCATTGTACATGCATGATATAGAGTAAACTTTCTTTTATACTATGCACAACTATGCCTTACATTCTATCTTGAAAGAGGATCATGTACTAGTGTAACACTTGACACCGATAAGTGAGCTGTTTAAGTGACACTATAATATTGGGGCTGTGGCACTGCTATAACCCATCAAAACAAAAAAAACCTGAAATTCATTTATCTGATATGATCTAGTCAATAGTCTGTGTGGCATCAACTTTCATTGTTATGTATAAGAAAAGCTGCAAGGCATAAATTACTGGAAATGCACAACAGATTAAAGGCATTTGAAAAAGGAAAGGTTAACAATTGGGGTGCTTTTATTCCATCAGTAAGTTGGACATGCTATTCTGTACCAAGTTATTAGTAATTGTTTGACTTTGTAGGTGTCCGTTTCTTGAACTTTTTAAAAAACTTTTCTCTCCAGAGTTATTGCCCGTTCTGAAGTAAACCGAATGACCAGTCAAAGTGTTGCCATTGTATTTGGCCCCACCCTCCTGAGGCCAGAGAAAGAGACAGGAAATATTGCCGTTCACATGGTATACCAGAATCAGATTGTGGAGTTGATCTTATCGGAGTATGATACCGTATTTGGAAGAAGTTGAAAAAAAATGAGCAAGTGAAATGCAAATCTACCAAAACCCACTATGAGAGAAAAAAATATTATATTTTAAGTGTTTTTTTTGTACCTTGAGTCAACCAGAAAATGGTAAACTTTGCACTTGTCTTCCTCTGGTTTTTAAAAGGATCTGTTTTTTTTTTCAGTGGTTATCAATCTTGAAAGCAGATGGCACTGCTGCAGATGTTTTGCATAAAATGTAATACAGACAGATGCAGGGAAGCATATCACCTGGTTATAATGGAGAGTAGATACTTAAGTATACAGTAGTTATATACACTGGGTTCTTTTGAAACAATATTTGCCTGAGGAACTTGGCAGTACTCTTCTGTACATGTGTAGATATTTTTAGGAAATTTCTATTTCCTGCACATAGTTAGCAAACTTCTCTAGCAGCCTTTTCTGCTGTTTGGTATAGCAGAAGTCCTAATACTGTATATTGTTGCTGAGTCCATACAAAAGCGTGGCCAGGTTTTGTGGTAATTTATTTTTTACAGGTTTACTCGAAAGACAAGAGCTAAAGTATTAATGTTGATTCTTCCTGGTTGATGAATATGGACTATAAGCAATCCTGCACTTGCTGTTCCTTCAAACCTACTGTTAATACAGAGGTCAGATGATCACGCCCAGTGTTTCAGAACACTAGTGATGTACAGATAAATAGAGTGTAATACATTAAGATAACATGCTCTCAAACAATGTATATATAATCTGTGTATAGTTCCTTAACAAAGTATGTTTTTCATACAGTAACATTTTCTAATCAAATTTTGCCAACTTGTAATATTCAATTGCTGGCCAGTGTACCAGCCAAGATCAGTACTAAGAGCTTTTTTGGGGTATTTTATGACAGGCAACACGGGGGGCTATTCTTAGGTATACTAAGAAGCTGCGTGCACTTTTTAGCTATTGGTAATTGTGATGCAGGGCAAATCTTAACCATTTGTATTTCAAATGGTACTGGAAAGTATTGTGTAGGCTTGTGCTTTCTAGGTGCACTACAACAAAAGCTGTTTATTTAAAATGTACAGACAAAATTTGAAAAAATCTGCTTAGCAATTTATTGTACAATAAGTGCTAACATTTAATAAAATTTCATGTATGCACTGATTGGTATTAAAGCAGATTCACTTGACGCTCAATTGGATTTGTCCGTTTTACTGATGTGGACTGGTTGGAATACTACCTGCTTCTGGGCACATGATCTGAAGATTTCGTTTGAATGTATTTTTTTAAACTAACTGCTGTATGGCGATATGCTATGTCTAATCAAAAATTAAAACAAAATGATGAAAAACTCTCAGTTTATTTCAGAATTCTGAATGAATTTGCTTTTAAATGTTTTGATGTAATGGTTCTGGTAAGATCATAAGAAATAGGAGTAGGATTGGCCATTCAGCCCAAGATTCTTTGCATCCTCCTCCTCAACTTGTGTTCCTGCCTATATTTGTATTATTAGCAAATTTGGCTACAATAGAGCTCATCCCTTCATCCAAGTCATTAATATAGATTGTAAATAGTTGAGACTAATATCTGTGGCACTCCGTTCATTACAGTTTGCCAATCTAAAAAATGATCCATTTATCCCAACTCTATTACTTAGCCAATCCTCTTTCTACGCTAATTTGGAGAACTCATGCAGACATGATGAGCTGAATGGCCTCCTTCTGTGCTATAACAATTTGGTGATTGTAACATGTCACCCCCAACACCACGAGCTCTTATTTTGTGCAGTAACCGTTACAGTTTGCCAACCTGAAAATGTTCCCTTTATTCTGACAATTAAGAATATGCTCTAAATGCTAGCATTTCCAGTGATGCCCATGTCGATGAACAAATGAAAAACGCAACTTGAGGTAAGAAATTGTTTTTGTTAAAATGGCCGAAGATAAATCTGCCTAGTCTATTCTCTAACAAGTACTTTAATGAAAAGTGCTGCACTTAGATTTCCTTTTTTCAAAGAATATTTAAAGTAGAAAATGGTTTTGGAATGCGTTAATAGTTTGTCATCCACCTATTTAAATATGCTTGTGAACAAATAGACTAAGAAACAATGAATGCAAGAATGCTGACATTTACAATTGGCAATTATACATCCAATAAACAGTGAAATAAAATATTAATACATCTGCCCGCTGAAATTTTAAGTGGAGTCTGGTAGAAAGAAAATTAATTTTAAGGTGGATATTTTCGAAGCCTTCATTCAGGAAGTTGCATAATTCTGATATTAGAAATATAAGTACAATAAAAAATCAAGGCTGTATACAACTATCATAGAATAGAATACTACAGTGCAGATGGAGGTCATTCAGCCCATCAAGTCTGCACCAACCATAATCCCACCCTAGCCCCATAACCCCATGCATTTACCCTAGGTAATCCCCCTAACATGAAGGGGCAATTTTAGTGTGGCCAATCCACCTAACCAGCACATCTTTGGACTGTGGGAGGAAACAGGAACACCCGGAGGAAATCCATGCAGCCACGGGGAGAATGTGCAAACTCCACACAGACAGTGACCCAAGCCGGGAATTGAACCCGGGTCCCTGGTGTTGAGGCAGCAGTGCTATCCACTGTGCTGTCCATACAGCTATAAACAGTATATATAATCCATAAACCTTAAAGGAGGTGGCAACTGAAATTAGTGAAGTTTTAACTGATATTTTTGTATATTGCTAAATTTGAGATATTTCCCAGGATTGGAAAGATTAACTTTTTAAAAAGAAATTCAAAATCCCAGTTATGTACAAATAGAATGACGCCGCACAGTTCAAAACAAATGAATTTTACTGCACAGGTATTAAGTAAACACTAAATAAGCAGTATTAAAATCCGCAGTTAAACTTCCTCAACCAAACCTTCCCTTTTCCACTATGACTCCCTGCAGAAAGTCATTGGCTACTTGGGGTTTTTGAAGGTTCTGCACTTTGTGGAGGCCAGCTCTGAACTTATCCACAGCTGCCTCGTAAGGTCTGGGACTTTTCAGCTCAAGCCCGAGCTTCACTTGCAGTGTGACATGAGCAGAAAATCAGAAACACGCCTGGGTTCTATTAGCTCCTGATTCTCCTGTTCCACAGCTTTTGGCAAATTCTTTTCTGCTGCCTTCTTAACTCGGGGCTTACACACACTAACTTGGTTGCTTCCAGCTCCAACCCGAAAACCTGTTTCGGTGAGCTGAGAAAACACATACAGCTAAACCCTGAACATACAGGACCCCCCTCTTTGTATTGCCCATCTCCATAGCAATGTGGCATAATTGGGATGTTCCCAACAGAAATATAAATTATCTTTTACCTTCAAAACAACCTGATGACTGTGATCCAAATGAATAATTTATATTTTGGCATTAACGGCCCCTTTTCCAGACTTGCTGATTCCACCTAAAACCCAGTGTTTATAAGTTATGTTTAGCATCTTTGTTCTGGGAACTACGTGAATAATTTAAATTCCTTATTGAGAAAACTGTAAATGTTCCAACCTTATCAAAAGCTCAGAGATGGAGTAATCATTTGTTTTTAAGTTTTCTCATTTCTAACTGACCTTATTAAATAAACACAGGTTACCCGTAAAACTGTAATTATCCCAGGTTTGTTTGAATTGCGCTTGCTTCTGGGTTGTTTGCCAGTTTCTCACTCCGATGTTTCCATTTATAATAAATTTAACATTTTAATTCCTATTTTAAAGTTATACTTCTAAAACATTTGTATTTATGAAATTAGATATTCACAACATTTTCCTAAACATTGGGTGGCACAGTGGTTCGCACTGCTGCCTCACAGCACCAGGGATCTGAGTTCAATTCCGGCCTTGGGTGACTGTGCGGAATCTGCATGTCCTCCCCGTGCCTGCGTGGGTTTCCTCCGGGTGCTCCGGTTTCCTCCCACGGTCCGAAAGATGTGCTGGTTAGGTGCATTGGCCATGCTAAATTCTCCCTCAGTGTACCCAAACAGGCGCTGGAATGTGGCCACTAGGGGATTATCACATTAACTTCATTGCAGTGCTAATGTAAGCCTACTTATGACCCTAATAAATAAACTTTAATAAGGTCAGCACTAGAAGCACCATAAATGCTTCAGTAACCATGAAAAATTGAAACAAGCACATGGCACTTCCTGAATTTTTTGACTCCACCAATAATGCATTTTCTTAGTGCGTCCTGTGGAATTTATCCATGTCTTTTTTGCTGTCCTTTTCCAAAGAAAACTTAAAAGACCAAATTAAACATCAAAGTTTAGGGACTAGGCTTATTAAGTATGGAACCTTATCCATTATCAGCAACAAGTCATACTTTTTAAGGTAAACTTTTGTTTTTGATCCAACGTTGTCTCCACGTTTCACTGCATGATTGCTTGCTGCTGCTTTGATATTGCTTATCTCAACACTCGCCAACGAATCATGCTCCAGAACTCCAGAAATGTCATTCCAGGTTTATAATATTGGGCCTGTTTTAAAATCCATACAAAGTTTGTTTACGCACAAACACTTTCAGCAGACTCCACACTCCTATTTTAATGCAGGTGTTTACCCATTTAAAATTAATAAGTTAATGTCTGTGTTTATACCAGAGAAATTTGTTACCAGAGCATTTGTACAAGAGCAGCGCTGATTTTAAACTCTGCCCCTTCGTTCCAGACCTGTTTGTTTTACTTCCCGCTATGTTGACCCAGCTTCTTTGAAAATGCTACCTTCACAAAATGGAATTCCAAGTGAAACATGCATCAGTGCTGCAGCCAATCAATCAGAGAGTAACACAACAATCAATCAGATTCAAAGGTCACAGCTTCTCTCTTCAATAACAGAGGAGCCAGACACTTGAAAACCACATGTTGGTAATGGCATTTGTCAAAGTTTAACAGGTTGTAGGACAAGTCTTGAAGAGCAGTCAGATTGGACTCGAGCAAAGGTGACAATATTTAACAACTGCTAGCTTTTTGGAGGCATTATCGACACGATGGTTGTATCCTTGTGAAGTGCTTTTGGAAATTTTCAGCTATGATCATATATAGATAACATGGTGGTGTTGGAGAAAGAAAATGCAGTTGACATGTTGACACATGCTTACATCAGAGTTTTTTGACAAGGTGTCACGCTCAGAAGTCATGAAATAGGTGATGTGTTGCACAGGATGGATCATCATTTTAAAATAAAAGGGTGTAAACGGTTCAATTTGCAAAGAGTAAAATGAATGAGGGATGTGGTGAACAGACTGATAGGTTTGATCCTGGAAATGGAATGGACTTTTGTAGCAAAATGTCCATTAAAATGTACTTTTAAAAAATGCTTCAAGCCCATTTCCATAGAAACCTAAAAAAATGTACAACAGAGAAGTCCATCATATGTCAGACAAGAAAGTTATCCTGCCTCATCCCATTTTCCAGCTCCTGATCCCATGGCCTTGTAGGTTACAGCACTTCAAGTGTATATCCAGCTGTTTTTTAAATACGATTAAGATATTTGCCAGTACTACAGGTAGATTATGCCACACCACCCCCCGAACCTCTGGGTGGAAAAATATTTCTCAACTCCTCTTTCATCCTTCTACTAAGTACTTTAAATATACACCCCGTGGTTCTACTAAAGGGAATAGATCTTCCCTATCCACTCTATCTAGGCCACACAATTTTATAGCCTCAATTAAATCTCCCTCCAAGTTCTTCTGCTTCCAAGACAACAACCCCAGTACCATAGCTAAAATTCTCCCTTTCAGGCAACATTCTTGTAAGTCTCTGTACCCTCCAATGCGGGGTTTCCCAAACTTTTCCACCCACAGAATAATTTTGACCTCCCAAAAGTACTGACCGAGCCCATGAAAAACGTTATGTTCAAGAGCTAAACTACAAAAAAAGATTGTTTTTGCTCAATAGCTACAAACATACAAAAACAAATTGAACTTCTACAGTGTACAAGAGGCCCCTCAGCCTATCGAGTCTGCACTGACAACTACCACTCAAGGTGTACTAATCCCATTTTCCTGCACTTGTCTCATATTCTTGAATGTTATGATATTTCATGTGCTCATCCAAATATTTTTTAAAGGTTGGAAGGTTTCTGCCTTCCACTACCTCCCCAGGCAATGCATTCCAGATTCCCACCACCCTCTTGAGTGAAAAATCTTTTTCTCAAATCCCCTCAGAATCTCCTGTCCCTCACCCTAAGACAAATGCCCCCTTGTGATGGATTCCTCAACCAAGGAGAACAGCTGCTATTCACCATGCCCTCATAATCTTGTGCACCTCAATCATGTCTCCCCTCGGCCTTCTCTGTTCTAAAGAAAATGATCCAAGCCTTTCTAGCCATCTTTATAGCTCAAATGCTCCATCCCAGGCAACATCCTGGTGAATCTCCTCTGTACTCCCTCGAATGCTATCACATCCTTCCTATAGTGAGGTGACCAGAACTACACACAGTACTCCAGTTGTGGCTAACCAATACTCTGTACAACTCCAACATTACCTCCTTGCTCCGATACTCTATGCCACCACTGATAAAAACAGGTTTCCCGTATGTCTTAACTATTTTATTCACCTGCTCTGCCGACTTCAGGGATCTGTGAATAAGTACCCCAAGATCCATCTGTTCCTCTGAGCTTCCCAGTGTCCTTCCACATTTTGTTGTTTCTTCCAAAGTGCATCACCTTGCACTTAACAGGGTTAAATACCATCTGCAGCTACTCTACACGTCTGACCAAGCCATCTGAATCTTCCTGTTACCTACAACCATTCACTATTAACCACCCTACCAATCTTCGTGTCGTCTGCAAACTTGCTTAACATTCCCCCCACATTTTCATCCATATCGTAGGCACAAGAGGGAGGGAAAGTGGCCATGGAGCAAGGGAGAGGTGAGTGTGTGATTGGGAGGGGGAGGAGGGGAAAGGGAGGTGAGTGCATGTGAGAGAGAGGGGTGTGTGAGAGACCGAGAGGGAGGGGTGTGAGAGAGAGAGAGAGAGGGAGGGGTGTGTGAGAGAGAAAGAGGGGGAGAGGAGAGGGAAGTGAGAGCAAGTGTGAAGGAGGAGTGTGTACCTCCCTCTCTGTCTCTCTCACACCCCTCTCTCTCACATGCACTCACCTCCCTTTCCCCTCCTCCCCCTCCCAATCACACGGTAGCACAGTGGTTAGCACTGCTGCTTCACAGCTCCAGGGTCCCGGGTTCGATTCCCGGCTCGGGTCACTGTCTGTGTGGAGTTTGCACATTCTCCTCGTGTCTGCGTGGGTTTCCTCCGGGTGCTCCGGTTTCCTCCCACAGTCCAAAGATGTGCGGGTTAGGTTGATTGGCCAGGTTAAAAAAAAAATTGTCCCTTAGAGTCCTGAGATGTGTAGGTTAGCGGGATTAGTGGGTAAATATGTGGGGGTAGGGCCTGGGTGGGATTGTGGTCGGTGCAGACTCGATGGGCCGAATGGCCTCCTTCTGCACTGTAGGGTTTCAATGATTCTATGATCATTTATGTATGTAACAAAACAATAAGGGTCCCAGTACTGTGCCTTGTGGTATACCACTGGATTCCAGCCTCTGAAATATATTTCTTATGCATACATCTATTATAATTAAAAAGTTCTTTTAATCAACAAAGTACTTTAGTCTTACCTGTTCATCATGGGAGTGATGCTGCTTTTGCTTACATTTGCTTAATATTAGGAGTGTCGCTGGAGAGATGGATTCTCATCGCACACGTACACACTCCTCCTTCACACTTGCTCTCACTTCCCTCTCCTCTCCCCCTCTTTCTCTCTCACACACCCCTCCCTCTTTCTCTCTCACACACCCCTCCCTCTCTGTCTCTCACACACCCCTCTCTCTCACATGCACTCACCTCCCTTTCCCCTCCTCCCCCTCCCAATCACACACTCACCTCTCCCTTGCTCCATGGCCACTTTCCCTCCCTCTTGTGCCTACATCACTCCACTGTCTGCTTGTCTTCACTCTCACCCTTGCCTGGGACTTTGAATATGAACTTTGCTGCTGTTTCCAGCTTGTCCAATCAGAGGTTGGCTTCTCGGTGCATAGGCTGACTGGTGTGCCTATCAGTAGCCAATCGATAGCCAACACTGAAAACTGCCTTTGATTGGACCAGCGGGAAGGGCAGTTTTTTTTCCCCCAGAGTTGCACCAATCAGACGAACAGCGGTATCCCTGGATCTGTCCCACGGAACCCCAGGATTCCATGGAGACCAGTTTGAGAAATGCTGCTCTAGTGCGATCACATTCTTCCTATAATGCCGTGACTGGAATTATACATAGTTATGTCTGTGACTTAACTAATACAGTTCTGGCATAACCACCCTGTTACATTCTATGTTTTGGCTTTATATAGGATATTATTAAACTAGAAAGAGTACAGAAAAGATTTACTAGGATGCTACTGGGACTTGATGGATTGAGATACAAGGAGAGGTTGGATAGACTGAGACTTTTTCTCTGGAGCATAGGAGGGTGATCTTGTAGAGGTCTATAAAGTAATGAGGGGCATAGATAAGGTAGATAGTCAACATCTTTTCCCAAAGTAGAGGAGTCTAAAACTAGAGGGCATAGGTTTAAGGTGAGAGGGGAGAAATACAAAAGGGTCCAGAGGGACAATTTTTTCAGAGGGTGATGAGTGTCTGGAACAAGCTGCCAGAGGTAGTAGTAGAGGCGGGTACAATTTTGTCTTTTAAAAAGCATTTAGACAGTTACATGGGTAAGATGGGTATAGAGGGAGATGGGCCAAATGCAGGCAATTGGGACTAGCTTAGTGGTTTAAAAAAAAGCGGCATGTTAGGCTGAAGGGCCTGTTTCCATGCTGTAAACCTCTGTGACTCGAGGAAAATATCCCATACATCTTCCTAATTATCTTATCTACCTGTCCCATTTTCAAGGATATGTGCTCTGCCCTCTACATTTCTCGGCATTTCCTCCATTTATTTTGCCTTCCCTTGTTTGCCTTTCCCAAATTCAATACTTCATAATTTGCTGGATTAAATTCCATTTGATATTTTATTACCCACCCGAACAATCCATTGATATGTTCCTGCTGTTCATTGCTTTCCTTCTCACTATCAACCACACAGTCCATTTTATAATGTCTGCACACTATTTAATCATGCCCCCTGCATTTAAATTATTGATGATATATATTTACACACACTATGTAAAGCAAGGATCTGGTGCTCAACCCTGCGGAACCCCACTGGGAACAACATTCCAATCTCAAAAATATCCATCAACCTATGTTTTCTACCACTGAGTTTATTTTGGACCCAACTTGAGAATTTGATTTGATTTATTATTGTCACATGTATTAGTATACAGTGACAATAATTGCGCGCTATACAGACAAAACATAGAGAAGGAAAGGAGAGTGCACAGAATGTAGTGTTACAGTCAGCTAGGGTGTAGAGAAAGATCAACTTAGTACGAGGTGGGTCCATTCAAAAGTCTGATGGCAGCAGGGAAGAAGCTGCTCTTAAGTCAGTTGGTACGTGATCTCAGACTTTTGTATCTTTTTCCCGAAGGAAGGTGGAAGAGAGAATGTCCGGGGTATGTGGGGTCCTTAATTATGCTGGCTGCTTTTCTGAGGCAGCGAGTAGAGTAGGCAGAGTCAGTGGATGGAAGGCCCTCGGATCCCATGGACTTATACTTTTCTGACCAGTCTATTGTGTAGGACCTTATTCAAAGCCTTACTAAAATCCATGTACATTACATCAAGTGCGCTACCCCTCATCATACCTCCTTGTTACATCCTCAAAAATTCAGTGAAGTTTATCAGATACGACCGTTCCTTAACAAATCCATGCTGACTGCCCATCGTTAATCTGTTCCTTTTTAAATGATGATTTACACTGTCTCATTTTTTTTTCCTATGATTCATCCACCCCCAAGGTTAGGCTGAACTTTAAAAATTAATTCTTGGAATGTAGGCGTCACTGGCTAAGCCAGTATTTATTGCCTATTCCTAATTGCCCTTGAGAAGATGGTGGTGAGCTGCCTTCTTGAATCATTGCAGTTAATGTGGTGTAGGTACACCAACAGTGCTGTTAGGGAGGGTGTCACAGAATCACAAACTCGATGGACCGAAGGAAGAGACCCTTCGGCCCATCGAGTCTGCACCGACGACTGTCCCCTGTATTTGTTCGGTCTATCCTTTCACCTTTTGTAAACAGTGGTACAACATTAGCAGTCCTCTAGTCTTGTCAGTAGCACCTAGGGATTGTATATACCCAGGTGTTAACTAGAATGCAGTTGGCAGAGGCCAAGTGTTCCCATGGAAATGAGGTGGGAGAATACATTTTCAGGGCTTTTTGATGCCCTGGAAGGGTGTTTAATTGCAGATATCCAAAGAGGCTGGTCATGGTCCTTTGTGCCTGAACCCTCCTTGAGATTGAAGTGCTTGAGGAGGCAAGCCCACAAAATGAGGTGCAAGTGCTCCCTTTCTCTTGAAGTCTCCCGGTATTTCTTAGGAACGGGCGGCTTTCTGGCTGCTGTTCTTCAGATCTGCCTCTGCTTCCCCTTTGCCAATGCCTGGGAAAACCTTCTCCATGGGTGTGACTGGGTCATATTAGTGGCTTGACCTACCAGATTTTGGTACCTTAAGACTTGACAAGGAAGATGCACTTAGGATCCAGTCACTGGAAAATATCGGGAGTGGGGCTGCGTGGAAAACAGCCCCCTTGTGTCCTCGTACATCACCTGATAGCAGGAGAGAGAACAATATTCAAGGCTATGTTGACAGATGCTTCTCAGCTGTTTATTTTAACTGTATTCCTTGGGCTAGTAATTATGTAGAGTGCCTTTTAGAGGAGAGCTGTTCAATTTGTTTTGTGGCATTGGTGGTTGCTACACTTTTGAGGAGATTGACTAAGGTTCTATAATAGTCTGGCACTTCTATTACTGTGAATAATTTGTTTCTCAATGTCCTGCTTGTGAAGATAATTAAATTTTCAGGTATTGGCAAGAATAATTAATAAGCATAATAAATATAACTGGTGTAGGAGTTAATTAAACAAACCTTTCTGTACAAGCTGGACTGCCTACACCTGAACTGGACTGGGACAAATGTCCTTGCAGTGAGATTTACTAGTATTGTTCGGTGCGTTTTAAATTAGATTAACGGGGATGGGAACCTGAGGGCAGATTCAGATAGGACGAATTCAGAGCAGGAGTCAAAAAATTGGCAATGACTCTTCAAGACCGAAGAAGCAAAGGTTAAAAAGTGTAGGGCACAGGAGTTTGGCAGTGTTAAAAAGTATATATTTAGAATTACAGCAAACAAAGCCGAGGTCAAAGATAGACACATGGCAGCATGATCATTGAAATAGAATCCCCACAGTGCAGAAGAGGTCATTTGGCCCATCGAGTCTACACCAACTCTCTGACAGAGTATCTCACCCCAGGCTCTTTCCCCTGTCCTATCCCCATAACCCCACACATTTCCCATGGCTAATCCATTTAACCTACACATCTTGGGACACTAAGGGGAAATTTAGAACGGGCAGTCCACCCATCCTGCACGTCTTTCGAACCGTGGAGGAAACACGCAGACATGGGGAGAATGTGCAAACTCCACACAGACAGTGACCCAAATTCAGAATCGAACCCGGGTCCCTAGCTCTGTGAGACAGCAGTGCTAACCAATGTGTTGCCCACAGTGATATCATTGCTATAATGGAAGCTTGGCTTAGAGAGGCTGAGTTGGCAACTCAACATCGCTGGATATAGGGTGTTCAGACAGAATAGGAAGGTGGCTGAAAGGATGGGTGGGGGTGCGTTATTGGTGAAATCATAGAAACCCTACAGTACAGAAAGAGGCCATTCGGCCCATCAAGTCTGCACCGACCACAATCCCACCCAGGCCCTACCCCCATATCCCTACATATTTTACCCACTAACCCCTCTAACCTATGCATCTCAGGACACTAAGGGGCAATTTTAGCATGGCCAATCAACCTAACCCGCACATCTTTGGACTGTGGGAGGAAACCGGAGCACCCGGAGGAAACCCACGCAGACACAAGGAGAATGTGCAAACTCCACACAGACAGTGACCCAAGCCGGGAATCGAACCCAGGTCCCTGGAGCTGTGAAGCAGCAGTGCTAACCACTGTGCTACCGTGCCGCCCTTAAAGAATCAATTGCAGCTGTGAAGAGGGATGATATACTAAATGAATCACCAAATGAGGCCATATGGGTTGAGCTCAGAGATAAAAAAGCAACACTCCTAGGAGTGGACTGCAGACCCCCCAAAATAGTAAGGGGGGGGAATTGAAGAGCAAATATGTAGGCAAATTTCAGAGAATGCAGAAGTAATAGGTTCGTAATAGTTTGGGACTTTAACTATCCTAATTTCAACTGGGATACAAACTGTGTGAAGTACACAGAGGGCAGAAAGTTCTTAAATTGCATTCATGAGAACTTTTTTAGCCAGCACATGACAAGCCCACATGTGAAGGAACGCAATTCTAGATTTAGTCTTGGGAAATGAAGCTGGGCAGATGGATGAAGCAGCGGTGAGTGACCATTTTGAAGTTAGCGGCCACAATATGGTTAGATTCAGCAATTTAAGGATAAAGATAAAGCTCTAAGTAAAAGTTCTAAATTGGGAAAAGACAAAATTTACAAAAGAGTGGAGTGATCTGATGAAAATGGACAGGTTACAACTACTCAAAGGGAAACCAGTGACAGACCCGTGGGAGGCATTCAAAAGCGAGATTCTACAGGAGCTGTAGAAATGTCCCACAAAGAAAAAGGGTGACACTGACAAATTTACAGCTCCTTGGTTACTTAGAAGCATCAGTGTAAGATAAAGCAGAAAAAGGAAGCTTATGACAGTCACAAAAATGTTAGAAAGCCAAGAATATGTCAAAAATACAGGTGTGAAGTAAAAAATGAAATTAGGAAAGCAAAGAGAGGATATGAAAGAATATTCGCAGGTAAAATCAAGGAAAATGCAAAGATGTTTTGTCAGTACACTAATAGCGAGAGGATAACAAAGGAAAGGGTAGGGTCTGTGGGATGTACAAGATTACATACATTAATGCAGAAGATGTGGGAAGGGTTCTGCACTTTGACTGTCTTCAAAAGGGAGAGGGATGGTGCAGACATTCTAGTTAATGAGGAGGAGTGTGAAATATTCAATAAAATGAGCATAATGAGAGAGGAAGTGCTGGAGAGACTGACATTCTTAAAGGTGGATAAATCACCAGGGCCGGATGGATTCTGTCCCAGGCTGTTAAAGGAAGCCAAGGAGGAAATAGATGCCCTGAGGATCATTTTTCAATCCTCACTGGATTTAAGTAAGGATTTGAACTCTGACGCTGTACCAATGTTTAAAAAGGATGCAAGGGATAAGCCAAATAACTACAGACTGGTCAGTCTGCCTTTGGTGGTGGACAGATTATTAGAATCAATTGTGAGAACCAGGATAAACTGTCACTTAGGCACGGATTAATCTGAGATGGTCAGCATGATTTTGTTCAGGGAAAGTTGTACTTTACTAACCTGAGTTTTTTGAGGAAGGAGCAAGGAGGATTTTTGAGGGTAGTGCAGTAGATGTGGTCTACATGAATATTAATTAGGTTTTTGACAATGACCCATGGCAGACTGCTCAGAAAAATAACTCCCATAGGAGACTGGGGAATGTGGCAGGTTGGATCCATGATTTGCAAGGGGTAATGACCAGCAGATGCCTTCGTGAATGGAAAGCTGTTTCTAATGGGGTTCCACAAGGCTCACTGTTGGAGCCCTGCTGTTTGTTGTAAATATTAATGATTCAGACTTAAAATGTGGAAGGCATGATTGGGAAATTTGGAGATGACACAGTTGTTGGTGAAGAGGGCTGCTGTGGACTCCAGAATAACATCAATGGTTTGGGCAAATGGCTTTTATTTCGGAGAAGTGTGAGGTTATGCATTTTGGGAGGGAAAACAAAGCAAGGGAATACTCGATTAACGGGAAGTTATTGGGAGCAGTGGAGGGAGTAAGAGATCTTGGAATGTAAGGTTCCTGAAGGTTGCAGGTCAGGTTGATAAGGTGGTAAAAGAGACACGAGGTATAGAATACAAAAGCAGGGATGTAATGCTGGAATTGTATAAAATGCTGGTTAGGCCACAGCTGGAGTTTTGTGTACATTTGTGATCACTACATTACAGGAAGGGCATAATTTCTCTGGAGAAAGTACAGAAGAGATTTGCTTGAATGTTGCCAGGGCTGGAAAACTGCAGCCATAGACTAGGTTTGCTTTACTTAGAACAAAGGAGGCTGAGGGCTGACTTGAGAGGTCAGTTACTGGGGGCACAGATTTAAGGTGATTGGTAGCAGGATTGGAAGGAATATTAGGAAAAGCTTTTTTCACCCAAAGGCTGATTCATGTCTGGAATTCATTGTCCAAATTGGTAGTTGAGGCAAAAAACCCTCAACTCATTTATCTGCACCTGAAGTGCAGTAACCAGCAACGTTACTGACCAGATGCTGGAAGGTGGCATTAGAATGAGCGAGTCGATTGTTTTCAGCAGATGCAGGCACAATGGGCTGAATGGCCTCTATGTGCTGTAACTTTTATATAGTCTTATATGGCAGTTATTCCAATATTCTTGATAAAAATGTGCCACAAATATTATGGTTACATTTGAATGTTTAAAATGTCTTTTTAAATTTGCTAAGTTTCCTTTCCTGTAATTTGCCCACATTTAGAATCTCACATTCCTCCCGTATTCTCTCCAAATGATGGCCTTGATAACATCCTCACTGTTTTTGTTGAGCCAACATTAATCATCTAAGATTAGTTACATTATTAGAAGACATTTTAAACTTGGAAGTATTGTAGTATCTGCTTCTTTGGTGTGAGTAAATGGGGAGATGCTCCGGTGCAGAGGGATCTGGGTGTCCTTGTTCATGAGTCACAGAAAACTGGCATGCAGGTACAGTAGATAATAAAGAATGTGAATGGAATGTTGGCATTTATAGCTAAAGGGATAGAATATAAAGGTAAGGAAGTATTGTTGCAACTATACAGGGCATTGGTGAGGCTGCACCTGGAGTATTGTGCATAGTTTTGGTCCCCTTATTTGAGGAACAATGTAGTGGCATTAGAGTCAGTTCAGAGGAGGTTCACTAGATTGATTCCAGAGATGAGGGGTTTGTTGTATGAAGAGAGATTGAGCTGTTTTAGGCCGATACTCTCTGGAATTTAGAAGAATGAGAGGAGATCAAATTGAGGTATATAAGATGATAAAAGGTATGGATAAAGTAGACGTGGAGCGGATGCTTCCTCTTGTGGGGCATTCTAGGACAAGAGATCATAGTCTTAGGATAAGGGGTGGCAAATTTAAAACCGAGTTGATGAGAAACTACTTCTCCCAAAGGGTTGTGGATCTGTGGAATTCACTACCCCAAAGTGCGGTGGATGCTGGGACAGTGAATAAATTTGAGGAGGAGTTAGACAGATTTTTAATTGGTAATTGGTTGAAAGGTTATGGGGAGAAGGCAGGAAAATGGGGATGAGGAGCATATCAGCCATGATCAAATGGCGGAGTGGACACGATGGGCTGAATGGCCTAATTCTGCTCCTATATCTTATAAACTTATGGCAAGTTTATGCTCATCCGTATGGGAATGCAGCAGATTGAAAACTTGGTTTCAGATTGCCTTGATTGATAACTTACTGCTTGGTCCTTGCTTGCAGTCTGAATTAATGAATGTGGTTGAGATTCAATTACAAATGAAAGACTTGCACTTTGCTCGGTGTAGCAAGTTAGGATGTTCAACTGCAGCTTAGGCTTCACCGGGGCCTTATCCCAAATCTGACAATTGAGTTATTCGAATAATTGGGGCAGACAACCCATAATTTTGAAATGCAACAGGAGGAGCCAAGTGACAGTGCCACTGAATCCCAAAGCAGGACTCGGCCACTCCGAGGAGAGGACTGAAGATTAAAGTGAGCTCAGATATTTCCAGCTGTCTCAGAATTCAAAACTACATTCCTGGACTGCCTTGGAGCAATTTTATCATTTACTGTGCCAATATTTTCATCTCTTTTTTACATTCAAACAAACTAACATAAGTTGTGCTGAAATAGGAGCTCAAATAATACAGCCTCGGTTACTCAAAAGCAAGCAAATAGATTTGTGAGGAAATAACTAGGAATACATTGAGGTAAGGTACAGGACGTGTCCTGGATATTCTGGAGTAGGAGAAATTCCTCAAGAATAACCTTAAATGGATCCAGTGGTCAGATTGAATCAGTCACTAGCGTGGTGGATAGGGATTGTGAATGGATTTTGTGCATATGGATTTCCAGAGGCTATTTGGATTGAGGCTTCAAACAACAACAAGGTGAGTTTATATGGCGTCTTTCACATTGTAAAATATGCCAAGGAATATTACCAAACAAACTTTAATATAGAGCCACGTAAAGAGCTATATTAGGGCAGAAGATCAAAACCTTGGTCAAAGAGATTTTAAGAAGAGTCTTTAAAGAAGAAAGAAAAGTTGAAAGGTTGAGGGAGGAAATATCAGAGCTTCGGGCCTGGGCAACTGAAGGACACACCCTTCAATGGTAGAACGATTAAAATCAAGAATGATCAGAAGGCCAGAATTGTAGATTTCTTTAAGTGTGGGACTGGGATAAATAGATAGGGAGGGACACAGCCACTGCCCTTGAGAACAAGGGCAAGAATTTTAAAACTTAACCAGGAGCCAGTGTAGGTCAACAAGCACAGAGGTGATTAGTGAATGGAACCTGTGTGGGTTAGGACAAGTTTAAAAAGGATCGAGAATGGGTGACTGATCAGGATTAAGTTGGTATAGTTATGTTTAGAGTAATAAAGGCATGAATGGAGTCGGGTCAAACTGAACAGGTCACAACTACTCACTGCCTGAAAGAAATGTTTCCTCATTTTGCCTTTGGTTCTTTTGCCCATAAATTTAGACTTTTGTTACAAGAACATAAGAAATAGGAGCAGGGATGGAGCATATGACCCATCGAGCCTGCTCCACCATTCAGTATGATCATGGCTGATCTTGGGCTTCCCTTCCATTTTCCTACGTGCTCCCCATATCCCTCAGTTCCTTCAGGAACCAAAAATCTGTCTATTCAAGCTTCAAATGTCAATCTCAGCATTAAATGTTCTTGTTCTCTACCCTTCTGCCAGTGTTTCACTCCATCTACTCTGTGTAGACATAGCACGATTTTGAACCTCTCTGTCAAACCTCCTCTTAAACTTCTATTCAAGGAGAACAATCCATGTAACGTGGAAGTCCCATATCCCTGGAACCATTCTTGTAAATCCCATCAGGTACTTTTCTAAAATGTTTTACATTCTTCCTAAAATGTGGCACCAAAATTGGAACATAACATTCCAGTCAAGTCCAAACCAATGTTTAATAATGTTCTTGCTTTTTACCCCATATCGCTGTTAATAAAGCTCAGAATCCCGTTTGCTTTGTAACCACTTTCAACCTGCTATGCCGCCTTCAATGATTTGTACACTTATATGCCCAGAACACTCTGAACTCTCTTTAGAATTATGTCCTTTACATTTGCTTGCCTCATTCTTCCCATCAAAAATCAAAACATGTCACTGTTAAATTTCACCTCTCGTGGGTCCAGTCATTCCACCAGCCAGCTTGTCTTGAAGTCAATCAATATCCTTCTTTCAATTCACTATACTTATATCATTGCAAATTTTGAAATTGTGTCCTGCACACCCGAGTCCATATCATTAATATATATCTAGGAAAGCAGAAATCAGAACTGTTAATTTATGTCAATTGCAGTTAACTATATACAGGCGCAGGACATTGATTGGGTTGTTACTTGAGCATATGTGAAGGCACACTTCCTGACACTGGGTTGGTTGAGTTAGAAACATAGAAAAACTACAGCACAAACAGGCCCTTCGGCCCCACAAGTTGTGCCGAACATATCCCTACCTTTTAGGCCTCCCTATAACCTTCCATCCTATTAAGTCCCATGTACTCATCCAGGAGTCTCTTAAAAGACCCTATTGAGTTTGCCTCCACCACCACTGATGGCAGCCGATTCCACTCGCCCACCACCCTCTGTGTGAAAAACTTCCCCCTAACATTTCCCCTGTACCTACCCCCCAGCACCTTAAACCTGTGTCCTCTCGTAGCAGCCATTTCCACCTTGGGAAAAAGCCTCTGAGAGTCCACCCGATCTATGCCTCTCAACATCTTACATGCCTCTATTAAGTCTCCTCTCATCCTACATCTCTCCAAGGAGAAAAGACCGAGCTCCCTCAGCCTATCCTCATAAGACATGCCACTCAATCCAGGCAACATCCTTGTAAATCTCCTCTGCACCCTTTCAATCTTTTCCACATCCTTCCTGTAATGAGGCAACCAGAACTGAGCACAGTACTCCAAGTGAGGTCTGACGAGGGTCTTATAAAGCTGCATCATTATCCCCGGACTCCTAAACTCAATCCCTCGATTGATAAAGGCCAGCACACCATACGCCTTCTTAACCACCTCCTCCACCTGCGGGGCCGATGTTAGAGTCCTGTGGACCTGGACCCCAAGGTCCTTCTGATCCTCTACAGTACTAAGAGTCTTTCCCTTAATATTGTACTCCTTCATCCCATTTGACCTGACAAAATGGACCACTACGCATTTATCTGGGTTGAAGTCCATCTGCCACTTCTCCGCCCAGTCTTGCATCCTATCTATGTCCCTCTGTAACTTCTGACATCCCTCCAGACTATCCACAACCCCACCAACCTTCGTGTCGTCGGCAAACTTACCAATCCATCCCTCCACTTCCTCATCCAGGTCATTTATGAAAATGACAAACAGCAAGGGTCCCAGAACAGATCCCTGGGGCACACCACTGGTGACCGACCTCCATTTAGAAAAAGACCCATCTATACCCACTCTCTGCCTCCTTTGGGCAAGCCAGTTCTGGATCCACAGGGCAGCAGCACCTTGGATCCCATGCCCCCTCACTTTTTCTAGAAGCCTTGCATGGGGGACCTTATCGAACGCCTTGCTAAAATCCATATAAAATCCATATAAACCACATCTAGATGTATCATTTTAATGCATCTTCTGTGAATAGATCTGAACAGAGTAAAGATTGGCTCAGGTCTCATCCTTTCAACTAGCTCACAGGCATTTAATAGGGAAGGCAGTGGCACAGTGGTATTGTCACTGGATGAGTCATTCAGACACCCAGAGCAATGCTCGGGGACCTGGGTTCGAATCCCACCACAGGTGGTGAAATTTGAATTCAGTTAAAAAAAAAATCTGGAATTAAAAGTCTAATGATGACCATGAAACCTTTGTCAATAGTTGTAAAAACCCATCTAGTTCACTAATGTCCTTTAGGAAAGAAATCTGCCGTCCTTACCTGATCTGGCCTGTATGTGACTCCAGACCCACAATAGTGTGGTTAACTCTACTGGCCAGAGACCTGCATCCCTGGGGTTGGGTCTTTTCTCTCTTTCCCCCCCCCCCCCCCCCCCCACCTGCATCCCTGGGGTTGGGTATTTTCTCTCTTCCCCCCCCCTCCACCCGCTCCCACTGAACCCGATGGCCAGCAAGTATGAGCCAGAGCCACCAGCACCCAACCTCTGTGACCTCCTGTAGGCCCCAAGCACTCGCCCCTTCTGCAGTCCCCCATACTCCGAAAAATCAACTCCCATTGCCTAAAAGATCACTTCTCTTTTAAATTTACTTGCAGTCTAGAGATCCTCTGACCTCCAAAGGAAGACCCCGAGCTGGCAGTGACCCTGAGGACCCCAACACATCGACCCTGACATTGGCAGATCTGTGACCCCAGAGATCATCATTGACTTACTGGCCCTTGATCTATCCACGCCAAGCATGGCCTGGACATCCTCCGAGCTCTGAAGCCAAACCGCAACCCGAAGCGACCCAGAACACCTGACCACGGAGACCCATCTACCGACGCAGGAATCGCAAGCAAAACAACAAATCCTCCATCCCCACATGGACCAGAGCGAAGAACCTTATTGGAAACACCTATGCCCCTAATACTGCATAATACTCCCACCGTCTCCCAGGCTTGAAAATAAGCAGACACTCCAGGAAGCATGGAAAATGTGCAGGCCTGCAGGTGAGAGTGAAACAATGGGATCCCAAGGCCCCCCTCCCCAGCTTACTCCTGGCAAATGTCCAATCTCTGGAAAACAAGCTGGACTCACTTCCCAAAGAGAACTGAGGGACTCTTTGTCTTCCGTTTGACTCTGTTTCACAGAGACATGGTTCACTCCTTCACCGGACTATGCCCTAGAACTAGAGAGCTTCTCAATCCACCGAATGGACCGTACAGCAGCCTCAGGCAAGACTAGGGGAGGTGGGGTCTACCTTCTGATCCACACCTCATGGTGCCTAGACATAGCTACACTGGCGAGTTTCTGCTCCCCGGACCTAGAATACCTGATGCTAAAGTGCCACTCCTACTACCTTCCATGGGAGTTCACCTCTGTTATCCTGACAGCAGTTTACATCCCACCACATGTGGATATGAAGACCATGCTGGACGAATATACACCACCACAAATAGCCTTGAGATGAAACATCCCGAGGTCTTGTTCATCGTGGCTGGGGACTTCAGGCCAAGCTTGAGCGTGCTACCTAGATACCACCAACACCAGAGGTCCAAACACCCTAGACCACTGCTACACAAACATCAAACATGTCTACTGCTCTATCGCCCACCCACACTTGGGCAAATCAGACCACAAGGCTGTGCTCCTGCTCCCGGCTTGCAAGCAAAAACTGAAATGGGAGAATCTGTCAAAGAAAGCCATGCAATGTTGGTCTGAGGAATCGGATGATCTCCTATGGGGCTGCTTAGAGTCAGTGGACTGGTCAGTATTTAAAAACTCTGCGACCAGGCTGAATGAGTACACCACTACAGTAACTGACTTCATTAGTAAGTGTGTAGAAGACTGTGTGCCAAAGGAGCAAATCCATGTGTTCCCCAACCGGAAACCATGGGTGAACAGGGATATCCACTGCTTGCTGAAGTCCAGGTCTGAGGCGTTCAAGTCAAGCGACACTGACCTATACAAGAAAGCCAGATATTATCTACAGAGATCCATCAAAGATGCCAAAAGACAGTACCGGACCAAGCTAAAATCCCAGGCAAACCACATGGACCCCTGCTAACTATGGCAAGGTCTGCAAGACAGGCTACAAGATGAAGACATGTAAAATCGCCAGCTCCAACGCACCCGTCCCTGATGAACTCAATGCATTCTATGCCTGTTTTGAGCAAGAACATAAGAAATAGGAGCAGGAGTAGGCCATCTGGCCCTTCGAGCCTGCCCCGCAATTCAACAAGATCATGGCTGATCTGAAGCGAATCAGTTCCACTTACCCGCCTGCTCCCCATATCCCCTAATTCCCTTATCGATCAGAAAACTATCTACCCGTGATTTAAACATATTCAACGAGGAAGCCTCCACCACTTCAATGGGTAGAGAATTCCAGAGATTCACCACCCTCTGAGAGAAGAAGTTCCCCCTCAACTCTGTTCTGAACCGGCCCCCCCTTATTTTGAGGCTGTGCCCTCTACTTCTGGTTTCCCTTCTAAGTGGAAAGAATCTCTCCACCTCTACCCTATCCAGCCCCTTCATTATCTTATATGTCTCTATAAGATCACCCCTCATCCTTCTAAACTCCAACGAGTACAGACCCAATCTGTTTAATCTCTCCTCATAAGCTACACCCCTCATCTCCGGTATCAACCTGGTGAACCTTCTCTGCACTCCCTCCAAGGCCAATATATCCCTTCGCAAATAAGGGGACCAAAACTGCACACAGTACTCCAGTTGCGGCCTCACCAGTGCCTTGTACAGTTGCAGCAAGACCTCCCTGCTTTTATATTCTATCCCCCTCGCGATAAAGGCCAACATTCCATTTGCCTTCTTGATCACCTGCTGCACCTGCAGACTGAGTTTTTGCGATTCGTGCACAAGGACCCCCAGGTCCCTCTGCACAGTCGCACGATGTAATTTTTCTCCATTTAAATAATATTCCAATTTACTATTATTTCTTCCAAAGTGGATAACCTCACATTTGCTAACGTTATATTCCATCTGCCAGATCCTCGCCCACTCGCTCAGCCTATCCAAATCTCTCTGCAGACTTTCCGCGTCCTCCACGCAATTCGCTTTCCCACTCACCTTCGTGTCATCAGCAAACTTGAATACCCTAGATTCAGTTCCCTCCTCCAGATCATCTATGTAAATGATAAACAATCGAGGCCCCAGCACCGATCCCTGCGACACGCCACTGGTCACCAACTGCCAACCAGAAAAGCACCCATTTATCCCAACTCTCTGCTTCCTGTTAGATAGCCAATCCCCAATCCACGCCAACACCTTACCCCTAACTCCGTGTACCCCAAGAGGTCAGTGACAGCACGCCCTCCATCCTGGAAGCTTCGGACGAACCTGAATCCGAGGTCACCATTGCCCATGTCAGAGCAGCTTTCTCAAAAGTCAACCCATGGAAAGCGACTGGCCCGGATGGGGTGCCCGGATGAGCACTCAGATCCTGCATTGATCAGCTGGTGGGGGTATTTGCAGACATCTTCAACCTTTCTTTACACCAACCTGAGGTCCCTACCTGCTTCAAGAAGACGACCATCATCCTGGTTCCAAAGAAAAACCAGGCAATGTTCCTTAATAATTATCATCCGGTGGCTCTGATATCCATCATTATGAAATGCTTCGAAAGGTTAGTCATGGCACAAATCAATTCCTGCTTCTCAGACTGCCAGGATCCAATACTTTCTTCAATCGCCACAACAGGTCCCACAGCAGATGCCATCTCCCTGGCCCTACACTCAACCCTGGAACACCTACATAACAAAGACACCAGTGTCAGACTCCTATTTATTAACTACAGCTCAGCCTTCAACACCATTATTCCTACGAGACTCATCTCCAAACTTCGTGGCCTGGAGCTCAGCTCTTCCCTCTGCAACTGGATCCTAGAATTTCCTAACCCACAGATCGCAATCAGTAAGGGTAGGCAACAGCACCACCTCCACGATCATCCTCAACACCGGTGCTCCGCAAGGCTGTGTCCTCAACCCCTTACTATATTTCCTATACACCCATGACTGGCCAAATTCCCCTCCAACTCAATTTTCAAGTTTGCTGATGACACCACCGTTATGGGTCAGATCTCAAACAATGATGAGATACAGTACAGAAAGAGATAGAGAATCTGGTGAACTGGTGTGACGACAATAATCTCTGCCCCCTCCATGCTGTCGCTATAGTTAAGAAAGCCCACCAGTGCCTCTACTTTCTCAGAAGACTAAGGAAATTTGGCATGTTAGCTACGACTCTCACCAACTTCTACAGATGCACCATAGAAAGCATTCTTTCTGGTTGTATCACAACTTGGCATGGCTCCTGCTCTGTCCAAGATTACAAGAAACTACAGAGGGTCGTGAACAAATCCCAGTCCATGGTGCTCAAACCAGCCTCCCATCCAGTGACACTCTACTCTTCCCGATGCCTCAGAAAAGCAGCCAGCATAATTAAGGACCCCACGCAGCCAGGACATAATCTTCTTCCATCGGGGAAAAAGATACAAAAATCTGAGGACACATACCAACCGACTCAAGAACAGCTTCTTCCCTGCTGCCATCAGACTTTTGAATGGACCTGGCTCGCACTAAATTGATCTTTCTCTACACCCTAGCCATGACTGCACTCCCTCCTTTCCTTCACTATGTACAGTATGCTTTTTCTGTATAGCGCACAAGAAACAATACTTTTCACTGTATACTAATACATGTGACAATAATAAATCAAATGAAAAAATAAATCAAATCTTAAATGTTCTCAGGGTTGAGTAATAAATGCTGGCCCAGCTAGCAACACCCACATCTGCTGAACGAATAAAATAAAATGAGAATTACTTTTTCAAAGTGTGTGATGGATATACGTAACTAACTTCCCTGAAAATCTGAGAATACTGAGTCAATTAAAATGCTTGAGTGATGGGTAAATCTTTGTTTGGAAGGGATGAGGAACAAATACTGCTAAAAGTAACTTGAGGTGCAGATCGGCCACAATGTAATTGACTGCGAGAACAAACTCGAGAGGATGGATGTCTTACTCCTGTTCCTGTATTCGTATGTTCCAATGATTCTGGGAAAAGAAAAAGCTAGCACTCACTAAACAATAAGGGCTTATGCCAAACCAAACATTCTTTATCAGAGGTAGAATATAAACCATCAATACCACAATAAAAGCAAAATGCTGTGAATGCTGGAGATCTAAAATAAAAACAAAGTGCTTGAAAAACTCAGCAAACATTTGGTAACATCTGTGGAGAGAGAAAAACAGAGTTAATGTTTCAAATTCGCTATGGTTCTTCTTTGGAACTCCGTAAGCCTGTAAGTACCCCAAGACTCGAAGCCTGGAAATGGCTCATAAAGAGGAACATAAAGATGTTTTATGTGGAACTGTATGCAACCCCCCTCATTAGTGAAGATCTGAAAGCTAAAGCATGCAAGTGACCAACCAGCACAGATGTCAACATATCATTGATTTGGTGGTCACTATGGCTATGTAAGGTGACTAACATTAAAATGGCTGAATAATTCTAAGCTGCCTGTCAGATTGGAAATGGAATTGAGAAATTTTCTTTGGAAATTAAGGATGTAAGAGGTGGTGTAATAAACTCTAAAGTCCTCAGTTCTTAATTCTACTTCATGATTCTTGTCACAGTTTTTGTGCGAATGCCGAAGATCGTCTAAATAAAATCAGGAAACACATCTCTGATAGAGAGGTTACAGAGATTAAGGTTTACCGCAATGTCAGGCAGATACAAGTTTGTCACATAGATGTGTCACAAGTTTTCCTAAGTTGAAATTTAACAGTTAGTTCAACTGCAGTTACCAACACAGAGGTGAATTTATCCAGGGAGCAGTAGATCTCGTAGGATCAGAAAGCTCTTCTGGAAGTGAAGACTCAGCACACTAACTTCACTGAAGGATAACACCATCTTTTGAGAGGAATGCAGGAACATGCCAGTTCAGAAGGGCAAGGTCAGAAAAAATATGGAAACATTGCTCAGTACAAGGTTATAGCCTTTAATCCAAGCAATAGAATGGTGATCCAATTTTGTTAACTTACCAGCTATTGGAGAAATCCAATTGTAAATTAATCTCACTGATTTATATCAATCTAAAGCATTGACCTTGACTTTAAATTTATAACCAGCATGTGATTACCAAATTACTGTGACATAACTGATTTTGTAAAGTTATTTTGCCAATTAAACTGATTAAATTGTTTGAAGTTTAGCTATAATTCTAAAATTAATAAGTAATTGGTAAATCATGACTTGGTTCCCTGACGTTTTGATAATTGGTAGTAAAGGGTTAACTTGTGTCTTTGAGGCATTAAGTGGGAGATTAATGTCAATGTTAATATGTTCCGATTAGTTGTGTAAGACATTTTGGTGAACTAGCTGAAGGCATCATTAATTCTTGTGTATGGTCACCACCCACTCCCCAAAGGGTTCCTTGTCAAGTAGTTGTGGTTAAGAGATTCAGGAGTTATTGGTGCCCTTGACAAATGTGCCTGTTAGAATATTGATCTGTGTTTTTACAGTATGGCAGAATGGAAATAGCCTTTTGCTACAGTACATAGGTATATAGCTAAGTGGAGTCGAGGCTGAGATGAGATCAACCATGATCTTATTAAATAATGAAGCAGGGTCGAAGGGCTGAATTACCCACTCCTGCTCCTGGTTCTTATGGTGTATTTTGATGTCATTGGCACAGTGATGGAGAACAGTGTTTGCTGAGTGCAGTCTGTTCAGTGCCTGGGTAATAATCGTTCTCTGCAAAAGCCCTGCTGGTGTAATGATTTGGTCTCTAATCATGCTCTTGTATTTGTCCCATTATTTATGTAAGATTAAGTAGCTTTTCTATCATTCTGATTAAAGTTTATTTGAACCTCAATTAAGCCATCAGTCAGACTTTACAGAGAACTGAGAAAATGACTACCTTTTCGTTCCGATCATCACCTTTCCTTGTTTTTAGCAAACCAGGAAAATAGTTAAAATAGAGCTGCTAGGTGGCATCTAACCAATCAGCATAATCCTAATGGATAAATACGACCAGGCTCCCAGAGGTGTTGAGGCACAAAGTAATTACTGTTCCTGACAGCTGAAAACAGCAGGGATTCCATTTCCTAGTATATCATAGTCCTCCGTGATTGCTAGCACAGAGAGCCACTGATTATAAGTAAATACTAATTATTCCTGCCACTAAAGTGGTAAGTTAGGATGCACTGTTTTTTTAAAATCCAATTCAATCAAATCAAGTCCAATTCAGAGTCTCAACAAGTTGAGACATTCCCGATCCAAGCTGACAAGACAGGGCTCTCACCTCCTGTCTTGGGCTTGATCTACATGATCGAAGCTGATTGGAGTAGGCATTGCACCTCCTCCAAGGCTTGATCTCATTTGCATCTTAGCCAAAAGGCCGAGATGCCACTTTTAAAAATTGCTTCAAATGACTTCAACCAAGTACAGCATGTCGATGATACACTTGATCTTAGCCAAAAGGCTGAGAAGCACTGTTACTCCACTTAAAGTAATTTACCTGCATTTGTTTTGCACCTACACAGCTGTTGTTCCCAAATGTTTTAACTCAACCAATGTTTACTCAGTGTCTAAACACCATTTGCTTTCGGACTCCTTTGTCTTGGAAAATTCCATCAATATAATATTTTTACACCAAAACCAACCTTCTATTTTGTTAATATTTTTCAGAAAACAACTCTATGGAGTTTGTGAAAGTTAAATATGTCAGAGACCTCCAAGAAGGCCAACTTCTTGTAGCCTTTTACATTAAAGATGTGATGTAAAATTCAGCAAATCACAGCAGTGTAATGCCTGTAGGATTATAATATTTTATTTATTAGTGTCACAAGTAGGCTTACATTAACACTGCAATAAAATTACTGTGAAATTCCTCTAGCCACCACACTCCAGCACCTCTTCAGGTACACTGAGGGAGAATTTCGCAGGGCCAATGCGCCTAATTAGCATGTCTTTCAAACTGTGGGAGGCACCCGGAGGAAACCCGCACAGACATGGGGAGAATGTGCTGACTCTGCAAGCCAGTCCCTGGCGCTGTGAGGCAGCAGTGCTAACCACTGTGCCACCGTACCGCCCACTTAAAATAGACAAGCTTATTCAGATTACAAAATCATCATTTATGTTTCCAAAAATATTATGCGTTGGTGTTTCTGATGTCACAATGTGAAGATTAATTACAGCTCATTGAGTTTGATTTTTTTCTTATTCATTCATGGGACATGGGCATCGCTGGCTGGTCAGCATTTATTGCCCATCCCTTGTTGCCTGAAGGCAGTTGAGAGTCAGCCACATTGCTGTGGCTCTGGATTCACTTAATCCAGACCAGGTAAGGACGGCAGATTTCCTTCCGCAAAGGACATTAGTGAACAGATGGATTTTTCCGACAATGGTTTCATCAGTAGATTCTTAGCTCCAGATATTTTTAATTGAATTGAAATTCCACCATCTGCCGTGGTAAGATTCGAACCTGGGTCCCCAGAACAATAGCTGAGTTTCTGGATTAATAGTCTAGCGATAATACCAGTTGGCCATTACCTCCCACTCTATATTATTATATAATATACTATATAGCTGGGTACAGGTCACTTTGAGATTTGGGAGTTTGTCAAAACATCCAATACCCTTTAATATCTTTACGCAGCAAAAATCTATCAGTCTGAGTTTTATCATTTGAAATCTACTTTCACTTAAAGAGAAATTGTTTCCACTGGCACCAACAACACTGATTTAAGCTCATTGGCAAAAGAATCAGAGGTGAGATGGTGAATATATTTCATGCAGTGAGTTGTTATGATCTGGAATGCACTGTCTGAAAGAGTGGTGGAAACAGAATCAATAGTAACATTCACAAGGAAATCAGTGAATACTTGGAAAGAAAAGTATTACAGGGCTCAGGGGACAGAGCAAAGCAGTGGGACTAATTGAATGGCTTTTTCAAAGGGCTGGCATAGGCATGATAGCTTGAATGGCCACCTCCTGTGCTGTATGATTCCATGATGCATGAAGTGTATCTCCTGTGCCAATGACAAGATATCTGTGAGTGGGCGAAGTCCACATCGTTGTAATTCACATCTTGCAGAGACAGCTCTGGATTTTTCCACATTCAAGAATATAATGCATTCCTGTACCACATTAGTCACTTAATTACTGTGGTTGCTTTTCACATCTAAATTCAGATTTAGTGGGCTATGTCATCTTTCATTTTGCATCATTTTATTTTTAACGGAAAAACATAAATGTATTTTTGCATATTCACGCAAAGGGTAGTAAATTTTATTGCTGCCACCAATAGTACAGAAATATCGCCTAAAGTAACCATCAAGTTGTTAAATATGTTTTGCATATTTTTATGTATTTGGTAGCAAAAATCTGGAGTTGTCTCTGCAATATGTGAATTCCAGCTTTGAGGACTTTGCCCACCTTGTCACTGGCATAGGGAACATACTTCACTCATCTTCTATCAACCCTTCTTTACTGAATCAAATGCATCATGGAGTCATATAGCACAGGAGGTAGCCATCATGCCTGTGCCAGCCCTTTGGAAAGGCCATTCAATTAGTCCCACTCCTTTGCTCTTTCCCCAGAGCCCTGAAATATTTTCCTTTTCAAGTATTTATCCAATTCTCTTATGAATGTTACTATTGATTCTGTTTCCACCACTCTTTCGGACAATAAAGATACACAATGAAATAAATATTTATAAAATGCTTTGTAATGTTGAAATGTCAGTTTTGCACTTTACATTTTTGAAGTGAAGTAACTGTCATGTAGGCAGCAAATTAATTGAAATTACTGTTCATGACATGGTACAGATCACTCTTCACTCGAATTTTATTTCAATAAAGATGGTATGACAAAGCTCTGGCTATCTTTGGTAGCCATGATGTGGAGATGCTGGCATGGACTGAGGTAAGCACAGTAAGAAGTCTCACAACACCAGGTTAAAGTCCAACAGGTTTATTTGGTAGCACAAGCTACAAGCTTTCGGAGCGCTGCCCCTTCATTAGGTGAGTGGGAGTTGTGTTCACAAATAGGGCATATAAAGACACAAACTCAATTTACAAGATAATGGTTGGAATGCGAGTCTTTACATGTAAACAAGTCTTAAAGGTACAGACAATGTGAGTGGAGAGAGGGTTAAGCACAGGTTAAAGAGATGTGTTTTGTCTCCAGCCAGGACAGTTAGTGAGATTTTGCAAGCCCAGGCAAGTCGTGGGAATTACAGATAGTGTGACATGAACCCAAGATCCCGGTTGAGGCCATCCTCGTGTGTGGAACGTTGGCCGAGTTGCAAGAGTATGTACCGTGTACCTGGTGGATGGTGTTCTCACGTGAGATGATGGCATCTGTGTCGATGATCCAGCACATCTTGCAGAGGTTGCTGTGGCAGGATTGTGTGGTATCATGGTCACTGTTCTCCTGAAGGCTGGGTAGTTTGCTACGGACAATGGTCTGTTTGAGGTTGTACGGTTGTTTGAAGGCAAGAAGTGGGGGTGTGGGGATGGCCTTGGCGAGATGTTCGTCTTCATCGATGACATGTTGAAGGCTCCGAAGAAGATGCCGTAGCTTCTCCGCTCTGGGGAAGTACTGGACGACAAAGGGTACTCTGTCCGCCGTGTCCCGTGTTTGTCTTCTGAGGAGGTCAGTGCGGTTTTTCGCTGTGGCGCGTCGGAACTGTTGATCGATGAGTCGAGCGCCATATCCTGTTCTTATGAGGGCATCTTTCAGCGTCTGGAGCGATCCTCCTCATCTGAGCAGATCCTGTGTATATAGCTTCACTGTACCACAAGCCCATGGATAACCTCATGATGCTCCACTTCTCCAGCTTCCACCCTAAACACGTTAAAGAAGCCACCCCCTACGGACAAGCCTTCCGTATACACAACCCTGCCACAGCAACCTCTGCAAGACGTGCCGGATCATCTCACATGAGAACACCATCCACCAGGTACACAGTAAATACTCTTGCAACTCGGCCAACATTGTCTACCTGATACGCTGCAGGAAAGAATGTCCCGAGGCATGGTACATTGGGGAGACCATGCAGACGCTATGGCAACAGATGAATGAACACCGCTCGACAATCACCAGGCAGGAGTGTTCTCTTCCAGTCGGGGAACACTTCAGCAGTCACGGGCATTCAGCCTCTATCTTCAGGTAAACGTTCTCCAAAGTGGCCTTCATGACACACGACAACGCAGAATCGCTGAGCAGAAATTGATAGCCAAGTTCCACACACATGAGTACGGCCTTAACCGGGATCTTGGGTTCATGTCACACCATCTGTAACCCCCATGACTTGCCTGGGCTTGCAAAATCTCACTAACTGTCCTGGCTGGAGACAATACACATCTCTCTAACCTGTGCTTAACCCTCCCTCCACCCACATTGTCTGTACCTTTAAGACTTGATTACCTGTAAAGACTCGCATTCCAACCATTATCTTGTAAATTGAGTTTGTGTCTATATATGCCTTGTTTGTGAACACAGCTCCCACTCACCTGATGAAGAGGCAGTGCTCTGAAAGCTTGTGGCTTGTGCTACCAAATAAACTTGTTGGACTTCAACCTGGTGCTGTGAGACTTCTTACTATCATTTTTTGGCAAACAGTCTTTTCTACTGATATTAAACCTTCTATTAGCATTATTGACAGAGTTCTGAACATTAGGTTTAATCACTGCATAAATAGATACAAAATAAACATTAATGGATGCATGTTTGTGACACCCAACATATATTAAGTTCCCTATAGACATGCACTTCCCATATTCACAGAGTAAAGAAAGCCAACCATTCTTTACAACTAAAATGTCAAATCTACTACTCCAAATTCAGAAATGTCATTGATACCTGTACAATAGTGTCATTCGCTACTATAAGCAGTCTTAAACATCTTGTTGGAGGACGGAATAAGTTTCTCCTCAATTTTAAATCCTTCACTTCTTAGGCAGTCTCTTGGGAGCGAGGGTGATTTAATTCTATTCAAGCACTCCTAATCTATACATGCCCTGTGACCACCTTGCCCAAGATTTGAAGAGCTTCTCTTGCCTACAGGTTAGAGGATGATCATCAGGAGGTTTCCTCTAAGTGTTTGTCGCTCTGGTATTGGTGGCCATCTTTCATAGAAACGTAGAACATAAAAGCTAGGAGCAGGAGGAGGCCATTTGGCCCTTCAAGCCTGCTCCGCCATTCATCACGATCATGGCTGATCATCCAACTCAGTAGCCTAATCCTTCCACGAAATGAGTTGAAGAAGTAAGAAGTTCCAATTGGTAAGCTGACGTACAGTGACACCCAAGAATTTGCAAGCAATTTATATCAAGTGTGATAAGTAACTGCAGATTCAGGTGTGTTTGGGTGAGTGCAGAGAATGTCTTTGGTGCAGACGTACCTCCCAAAATATGCCCTCTTCTTCCCAAAAACAGCACACAAGCAAAAGGGAATTCCCATGGAGAAACCTCATGCGTTGCTGGGTGGTACCAGTTGACAAATGGTAGTATCTAAAAGCTTACCTCTGCAGCATACAGCTTTAAACAAAGAATTCAGATTGATACAGATGGAAGGACTCTTTTGAACTGAACGCTAATCAGTATCTGCAAAGTGCACCATGCTGCAAATTGGACATTCAGGGTAAGGTTTGTAGATGGTACACATTTCAGAACTTGTAAGTGTCTTAAATATTTAAACCACAGCATTAATGGAAGCAAATGGTGGATTCCCCTACCTTCGTTCACCAGGTAAGGTCATCCAAACTCCTAGTACTACTTCCTGGTGTGCTGTGTGGTGGAGGTACCATTCACCAATCTCATTTTCCTGGATTGCTTTTTCTTGGAATCTTGGCATTGATTTTTTTCAGCCTCAGTTTCTCGGGAGTGGAGTTTCAAAACATTTTCGAAAACATTCTGATCTTACAAATTTTGTTTTTCCTAAAGAGGTCTTCTGACTTCCAAATCTGGAAATTGCCATGCTTTCAGCTCTTGCAATTCTCAAATCCTCAGCCAGTTGCTGGGTTCCCACCTATCACAAGATGAACTCCTTGGCATCTCACATTGGATGTTCATCCATATTATAATGAGGCCGTCCCAAATACAGACAGGGTCAATATCTTGATGAACATTCAGTGGGGTGAACACTCAATGAAATTGACAATACTGGTTAAAAGCGCTAGTGCAATGTTAAAAATATATACTTTTATTCTTTAGAGGGATGTGGGCATTACTAATGAAACCAGCATTTGTTACTCATGTCTGAATGCCCTTGAACTGAATCACTTGCTAGACCATTAGAGGACACCATCTCCCCAAAATCTCCATTTACTACTTTGGAAGCTACTTTAACACAATGTGATAGACAATGCTCTCAGTTTCAAACACTAGGAGGACAAGCTTCATTTAATACTTTAATTTGCAGCATAATACAATGAAGTTGCAATAATTTTATTTATGGTAAGGTTTGTTGTTTGACCACATGTTACTCTTTTCAATTCTTACTCCTGTGTCAGAATATAGAAATATGTGGGGGGGGGGGGGGGGGGAGAGTCATTATCACTCTGTGGTACATTATAATCCAGCTGTAAGGTTTAAACTTGTTGGGTGGGATTCTCCGACCGCGCTCGCCTGAAAACTGGAGACTCCTGCCTAACTTCAGTGGACCATTGCATGGTCCCCCCGCCCGTTAGAATTCCAGTGATGGACAGGATGGGAGAATTCCGGCCGTTATGTTTGAAATTTTCCACTAGGTTTACAAAATATTATTTTAAACTTACAAGCTTAGGTCTGTTGGTAGTAATGAAAATCAGTTCAATTATGTATGGTACTGTTCTGTGCTGAAATATTCAAACATGTGACATTAGTTGAGTTAATTAGATCCATCTATTCACTAAATTGGTGTTTTCAGTTCAATGTTAATCATGCAGAACAGTGCTAGGCATTTATTACAAGGTGTAACATTGTTTTAACATAGTTAACATTAAATTTTACAATGCTGAAGAAGCACTGTTCTTTCTTGTGATAAGTGGGTAGTAAAATGGAAGATACTGTGTATATTTTCTGTGTGATTTCTAATTATATATGTAGCAAAACAGACAAAGGTCTGTGTGGTAGCGTGGCCTCTTTAAGGAGGCCATCCCTAAGGCCACGTGATCAGGCTGGACCCTATGGAGAGGCAGCGCAAGAAGCCAAGCCAATCAGGTGCAAGGGTGTGCATCCCTGGTTCAGGGAGAAACCACAGTTGGAGCCATGGAGGAGAAAAGAATGTGTTTTAGTTCTGTAGACCATCGTTTGTACATTTATAATATTGTTAATAAACCCTTCATAACTTGAAACCATAATGAGTTACCTTTGAAATTATTACATTGGCGATGAGGAAAAACATTTGTTAGTTATTGGGAGATTTCAGTGTGCAGCCGGGAAGGGGGGGGGGGGGTGGAGGGGAATCATGGAATCCCTCCTGGGTAGAAAGAGGCCATTTGGCCCATTGAATGTGCACCAACTCTCCGACAGAGCATCTTAGTCAAGCCCTATCCTCATACTAGGAGCATTGGATGGAGATAACATGAGGACGGTGTGTTGTGAGGGGCTCGTGTTATAGTGCCACCCCAGGGGCATGACCTTGTATAACAGGAATTGCGCAATGCACATCCCGGGCAAAGCAGGATGAAAGCCCTTGCCCAAAGTTATGTTTGGTTGCTGGGCATCAATAAAGAAATTGAAAGAATGGTCAGCCAGTGTCTAAGTTGTGAAACACAGTAAGAGTTTTAACAACACCAGGTTATCTCCACATCATAATTATATCAAATCTCCACATAAGTTGTGAAACCCAGCAGGTATTGCTTCCACCAGCAAACATGCATCTATGGGAATGGTCAGCTAGGCCGTGGTCAAGACTACATATAGATATTGCAGGTCCGTTCATGCGGCATATGTTCCTCATCTTGGTTGATGTGCATTCCAAATAGTTGGATGTCCAATTAATGAAGTTGACAACGGCCACTGTCACTATTGACAAGTTGAGGCAGATTTTTGCCATCCAGGGCACTGTCAGATAATGGCACAGCATTTACAGAGGAGGAATTTCCAAAATTTGTTCAGTCAAATGGTATTTGCCACATTCGATCAGCACCTTAGCACCCAGCTTCCAATGGGTTAGCAGAATGAGTTGTACAAACGTTCAAATCATTGATGAAAAAGCAAACTAATAGGCCAATACCTTTACATTTAGCAAGTTTCTTATCACACAATGTCACACCAGTGGGAGCACAGGGCTCATGCCAGCTGAATTACTGATGGGATGTCACCTGCGATCCCAGTTGGATTTAGCATTTCCAGAATTGTGGGGGGGGGGGGCGGGGGGTAGAAGCTAGGTAAGCATCCCAGAAAGAAAACCATGACTTGAGGAAGCAGGGTAGAATTTTCCAAGTTGAAGATCTAGTCCTGGCCAAGAACTTTGCAGCAGGACCGACATAGGTGGCTGGTAAAATTGTGGAAAGGGTGGGACTGGTCTCCTACCTTGTAGATGTACAAGGTGTAGTGTTAAAAATCATATGGATCATTTGAAGAAGAGAGTTGGGCCTGATACAAAGGATCTCCTGTATGTCCGAAGATCACAGTACAGAATTGAGATGCTCCTCCTGGATCCGGAAGCCTCCTGATAGACTGAACTTGTGAAGAGTTCTTCCTGAGGTGTCCTTGATGTCTTTTTGAGTTGTGCATGCCTCTGTTTAATGATGTTCCTTTTGTTTCATTCATAGGTGAACTCAGGAGTTAGGGGAGAAGGAAACATGGTAGGAGCAGGAGGAGGCCATTTGGCCCTTCAAGTCTGCTCTGCCATTCATTACGATCATGGCTGATCATCCAATTCAATAGTCTAATCCTGCTTTCTCCCCATAACCTTTGATCCCATTCACCCCAAGTGCTATATCCAGCCGCCCCTTGAATACAGTCAATGTTTTGGCATCAACTACTTTCTGTGGTAACGAATTCCACAGACTCACTACTCTTTGGGTGAAGAAATGTCTCCTCACCTCTGTCCTAAATGGTCTACCCTGAATCCTCAGACTGTGACCCCTGGTTCTGGACTCTCCCACTATTGGGACATTCTCTCTGCATCTACCCTGACTAGTCCTGTTAGAATTTTATAAGTCTCTATGAGATCCCCCTCATTTGTCTGAACTCCAGCGAAAACAATCCTAACCTAGTCAATCTCTCCTCATTCATCAGTCCCGCCATCTCCCGAATCAGCCTGGTAAACCTTCGCTGCACTCCCTCGAGAGCAAGAACATCCTTCCTCAGAAAAGGAGACCAAAACTTCACTTAATACTCTAGGTGTGGCCTCACCAAGGCTCTGTATAATTGCAACAACACATCCCTGCTCCTTACTCGAAACCTCCCACAATGAAGGCCAACATACCATTTGCCTTCTTTACCACCTGCTGCACCTGCATGCTTACTTTCAGTGACTGGTGCACAAGGACACCCAGGTCCCGCTGCATACTCCCCTCTCCCAATTTACAGCCATTCAGGTAGTCACCTGCCTCCTTGTTTTTGCTTCCAAAGTGAAAAACCTCACAATTATCCAAATTATACTGCATCTGCCATTGAGTTGCCCACTTACCCAACCTGTCCAGATCATGCTGAAGGATCTCTGCATCCTCGTCACAGTTCACCCTCCAACCCAACTTGGTATCATCTGCAAATTTTGAGATGTTACATTTTGTTCTCTCATCCAAATCATTAATATATATTGTGAATAGCCGGGGTCCCAGCACTGATACTGCTGGCACGTCACTAGTTACTGCCTGCCAATTTGAAAAGCACCCATTAATTCCTACTCTGTTTCCTCTGCCAACCAGTTTTCTATCCATCTCAATACACTTCCCCCTAATCCCATGTGCTTTAATCTTGCACGATAATCTCTTATGAGGGACTTTGTCAAATGCTTTCTGAAAGTCCAAATATACCACATTGACTGGCTCCCCCTTGTTAACTCTACTCGTTACATCTTCAAAGAATTCCAACAGATTTATCAAGCATGATTTCCCCTTCATAAATCCATGCTGACTCTGTCTGATCCTGCCACTGCTTTCCAAATGCTCTGCATTTAAGTCCTTGATAATGGATTCGAGCATTTTCCCCACTACCAGTGTTAAGCTTGCAGGTCTATAATTTCCTGTTTTCTCTCTGCCTCCCTTTTTGAATATTGGAGTGATATTTGCTACCCTCCAATCTGCAGGGACTGTTCCAGAGTCTATAGAATTCTGGAAGGTGACCACCAATGCATCCATTATTCCTAGAGCCATTTCCTTCTCTGGGATGTAGATTATCAGGCCTGGGGGTTTATCCATCTTTAATCTCATCAGGAGTGTTTCCTCTTTTAAGGGGGGGGCGATTCCTGAGGGCCATGTGATCAGGCCAGACCCTATGGAGAGGCAGTGCAGGAAGTTGAGTCAATGGGTGCAAGGGCACGCGTCCCTGGGTCAGGAAGGAACCACAGTTGGAACCAGGAAGAAGAGAGTAAATGTGGATTTGAGTTCTGTAGACCATCACTTGTACATATTTATATATAGTTGATAATAAACCCTTCATAACCTGAAACCACAACTCCCAAGTTATTACAGTCCAAATCAAGAAACATGTGGCCTTTTGGACTTTTGCCATATAGAATCTTGATACGATTATTCTAACAAAGATCTCTGCCTCCCTCATCAACAGTTGAACTTCTATTTCAGGGAAGATGTGGTGATTTGTGGTGACCGTCTCTGTAAGGGCAACACAGCAGAGTAAGTGTTAACTGGTTTATGGGACCAATTGGGATCAGAGTGGGTAATCACCAAGGGAGGGGGGGGTGGAGTCCTCGTTTTGGCTGGAGACATGTAGGGAGCTGGGTGAAGCCATGAGATGGCTGTTTTCTTACTAATAAATCATTTTCGTGTTCACAAATACATCACAAGTGCATCATTGCAGAAAGGCAAATTCCTTTCCTTAGTTTAGTTACCTCCACAATATTGCTGCTTAATCCAATATATGCGAAGGATCCCAGTAGGTTTGTGAGGCATGAAATGTCACTTTTAGAACCATGTTGAATGTTTCCTCTCTGATACATTCATTTTTAAATGTTTGTTTACAGCATTCCACAAAATGCCCTTGAGCATTTATCTCGCAAACTGGAATGTAACTGCCAGCTCCTTACTATTTTATTCAATATTGAGACTATATTTGCCATCCCCCCAAATCTTCAGGGAGCATTCCTGGAGTTCGGGAGCTGTGAAAAATAGTGACAAAAGCATCACTAATTTCCTCCTTTAAGATTCTAGAAAATATTCAATCTGTCCAGACATCTTAGCAATATTTACAGTTCCCACTTAATACAATCTTTACCAGTTTCCCATATCATGAATCTCTGACACAATATTTTTCTACACTTTCTTTGGGAGAACTGATATAAAGAAACGTTTCTTTGTATCTGCAGTACTTTTCATTTCTACTACATTAAATACAAGCTGACATTTTTCTGCATTAATACACATTCTACCTAACTTGGTGTAATTTTGATGTTGTCTTTGATGCACTATCAATCAAGCATAGACTAGTTTGTATGCAAGAACAAATAGGTTTTTATTAGCAAAAGACTTGGAGCACACCCATGCCGATGAACTGGTCCAGAGACTGAGGCAGGGGGTGGGGAGCAGTCACCTTTATACCTGGACCAGGGGGAGAGGAGTCTCAGGCAGGGCCGGCAGGGGCATGTCCAGGCATGTCACACACACACAGGCAATAAGCTTAACAGTGGTTTACCACAGTCTTCTCTCTGGTCTTTGTGGTAATTGTTTCTTGTGTAGCTCCATTAGCACCACTAATGGGAATCCCTATAGTTCAAAGCTTTTATGTGGAAGGAAAGAAGGACTGTTTGAGTGGAGCCACATAGATCAGATTACAGCTACAGCGTGGGTGTTTTATACTCGCCCACAAGTATGAACACTTCAGAGAGAAGTGCATTCATCATGTGATCAGGCCAGACCCTATGGAGAGACAGTGCAGAGATTCGAGACAATGGGTTCAAGGGCACACCTGGCTCATCTGATGAAGGAGCAGCGCTCCGAAAGCTCGTGATACCAAATAAACTGTTGGACTTTAACCTAGTGTTGTGAGACTTCTTACTGTGCTTCACCTTGTTTTGGCAGGAAGGCACCTTACCAGTGTACCACGCCAGTGTAATCCGACTAGCCAAACCTGCCATGTTGTCACAGTTAATACCCACAGACTCTGCCTGGCACACCCACTTGGCAACAATGAGGGGATACCATCTCCAGTCTCTCAGTCAGCAGGAGATCAGTACAGAGCTGTATCATCTGCTAAAAGAGACAGGAGTGTCACATCCAGTGTGAGGATTCTGATGTAGACCTGCCTCCAGCTGCTTCCAGGTGTGCTGTGATACTGTAACCTGGAGTAGCAAACAGCCACAGTTCGTTCTGACGCTTCATATAAAACTACATCCGCTTTGGCAAAGGGCCGACAGGATGTGGGATGTTGAGCTGCTTTGCCACTTTACTCCACGCTGAGATCCCTTTCTTCTCATTTTGCCTCTCACTGGTTAATCATGTCTCCCCTCAGCCCTGCAGGGATCTCAGTCACTTCCCCAATTATCAACATTCCTTTAAATCTCAACTACACACACATTGTTGGTCCCACCACGAGGCTACCTCCCGTCACACAGCAAATCTGCACTTGAAGCTGTGACCACCTTCTCCCTATAACCCTGCACACTTCTCAGAAATCAGCCTAATTCCATTTTGACTGTTTCATAAACCGCCTACACTGCAGAAGGAGGCCATTCAGCCCATCAGGTCTGTGCTAACTCCCCGTCAGAGCAGCCCAATCAGGCACACCCCTTGCCCTATCCCCTTAACCCCATGTATTTACCTCACTAATCCCTCTATCCTACATATCTTTGGACATTAAGGGGTGATTTAGCATAGCTAATCCACCTAACCTGCATATACTTGGACTGTGGGAGGTAACAGGAGTACCCAGAGGAAACCTACGCAGACACGGGGAGAAAGTGCAGACTCTACACAGACAGTGACCCAAGGCTGGAATCAAACCTGGGTCCTAGTTGAACCTGCCTCCACCACACGCTCACATTGAGACCTTAATGACTTACTGCTTGAAAAAGCTTTTTGTCATATTGTTTTACTTCAAATCTGTGCCCTCGTGTCCTCTATCCTTTCACGGGTGGGGACAGTTTCTCCTTACCTACTTTTTCCAGGTCCCTCGTTATTTTGAACAGATCTATCAAATCTTCTCTCAATCTTCTTTTCTCTGAGGAAAACAGCCCTAACTTCCCCAATCTATCTTCAAGTTCCTCATGAAGTCACTAGTTGTTACCCAGCAGATCAGGTTTCTTTACAGGTGGGCTTGGAATCAGAATCAGGCTGGTAGACATTTTCAATGGAACAACCTCCAGATTTTTAAAAAGGTGTTGGTTGACTGTCTTTTCTGCTGCTGATGTTCTCTGCAGTTGGGGTTCTTGTGTGGACTGACTGAGATTTCCTCCACGTCTTTGCAGTAAGTAGAATTTTGGCCACGTGCCAATTTCTGTTGGCCACCCAGAAAGATCTGGAAGTCCAAAACCATGGTTACACGATGGAGATAAATGGATGAGTTTCCACACTTGCTCAGGATGAATTATTCACCACCAACCCCCCCCCCCCCCCCCGCCACACCCCCGCGACCCCCCCCGCCCCCCTGTCAACCTAATATTAGCTAATGTAAACAATTTTTCCTTAATTATCTTACCCAAACCTGTTGTAATCTTGTACACTTTATGGGCGGCCAAGGTGGCATCGTGGTTAGCACTGCTGCCTCATAGCATCAGGGACCCGGGTTCGATTCCAAGTTTGGGTCACTATCTATGTGGAGTCTGCGCATTCTCCCCATGTCTGTGTGGGTTTCCTCCAGGTGCTCCAGTTTCCTCCCACAGTCTGAAAGACGTGCTGGTTAGGTGCATTGGCCATGCTCAATTCTCCCTCAGTGTACCCGAACAGGCACCGGAGTGTGGCGACTAGGGGATTTTCACAGTAACTTCATTGCAGTGTTAATGTAAGCATATCTGTGACACTAATAAATAAACGTAAATTTCTATCAATTTTCCCTTCAATCATCTTTGCTTCAAAGAGAACTAAAATTTCCCATCCCTCGAACTATTCTGGTGAATCATTTCTGCACCTTCACATCCTACCTAAATTGTGGTGACCAGAACTGGATGCAATACTCTAGTTGGGGCCCAACTAGATCTCTATAAATGTTTAGCACAACTTCTTTTGTACTCAGTGTTTCTATGAATGAAACCCCAAGATCCCATATGCTTTGCTAACCACTCTCAATGTGTTCTGCCATCGTTAAAAGACTGAGAGTACAGAATGGTAATCATCTCTCGCTTATTATTGCTACTTGGTGCCATGCTATTGTGTGCTGTTTACTATTCCCAGGTCAAATGTGTGCTATTTGAATAGAAGTAATAGGCGTACCATGCAACAGAATGATCCAGACTGTGACAATCTGTGGAGAAACTGAGTCAAATTCCAGACAATATTTGCAAGCCATCAGGTATGATTGTTAAATCAACATGACATCGCATTGAGGTTTTAAAAATCTTTAGACTTGAACTGATAAGTCTGTGCAGAGGCTCCCTCAGATTGTGCAGCATCATTTCTGTAAGGTGAGCTGAACGCTGAAGCTGGAATTCACCAGCAACTAAACTTTGTTTTGGGGGAGCGAACCTGCTGAATGTATAGTTGGTAATAAATAGCTTGACTTTATAGACTCTGATTTGATTTGATTTATTATCATCACATGTATTTGTAAACGGTCAAAAGTATTGTTTTTTGCACACTATATAGACCAAACATACCATTCATAGAGAAAAAAATGAGAGAGTGCAGAATGTAGTGTTACAGTCATAGCTAGGGTGTGGAGAAAGATCAAGGTAGGTCCATTCAAAAGTCTGATGGCAGCAGGGAAGAAGCTGTTCTTGAGTCGACTGGTACGGGACCTCAGACTTTTGTATCTTTTTCCCGACGGAAGAAGGTGGAAGGGAGAATGTCCAGGGTGTGTGAGGTCCTTAATTGTGCTGGCTGCTTTGCCGAGGCAGCAGGAAATGAGGACGGAGTCAATGAATGGGAGGCTGGTTTGCGTGATGGATTGGGCTACATTCACGACCTTTTAGTTTCTTGCAGTCTTAAGCAGAGGAAGAGCCATACCAAGCTGTGATACAACCAGAAAGAATGCTTTCTATGGTGCATCTGTAAAAGGTGGTGAGAATCGTAGCTGACATGCCAAATTTCCTTAGTCTTCTGAGGAAGTAGAGGCGTTGGTGGGCTTTCTTAACTATAGTGTCGGCAAGGGGAGAACCAGGACAGGCTGTTGGTGATCTGGACACCTAAAAACTTGAAGCTCTCGACCATTTCTACTTTGTCCCCATTGATGTAGCCAGGGGTATGTTCTCCTCTACGCTTCCTGAAGTCGATGACTATCTCCTTTGTTTTGTTGCTGTGCTGAATCACCCTGCTGTGCTCTTGCCAATAATGTGTCATAAAAAGTTTGCGCGCATTAGAATCCTGAAAGTTAGAATTCCAAAAAGAAACAGTTCTTTGGTGACGTCTGTCACATACACAAAATTGTTGAAAATATAAAAATCATTTATCTAAAAGGCGGATAAATTAAATGGATAAAATGACTTGTCTTTTGACACAAATAGCCAATGGTGATCCTACCTGTGTAGTATTTGTTTTTCAAATGAATATCCCTATTCTAATACTTGGTGAAGCAGTTAACTGCACAGCTCTGTTCGATAGGGAAAGATACGAGTTTGCTTCCAGAGAATCCACCTCCTGCACACTGGCAAGTAGTTTAATAATAGAGCGTCTACATTCTATAAAATATTCATTCTAATCCCAGAACTGAGGTACTGTACACAATCTGCATCAGTGGAAATAAGTTCAGTTCATGAGACTGAAAGAAAGAATCAAAGCTTCACTCAGGTAAATGGGCCAGGTTACATCTCAGCAATAATTCACACCTCAGCACAACGCTCTCTGTCAGTGTCTGTGGATCAGGTACAATTAGAAGTTTCAATGTGCTTCAGACCTTTAATAAATTGGCTTGGAATTCATCCGAATCCACTTGCGGAATTAGAAGTTTTGACCTGCGCTTAGGTCACTGAAAAGGGTGTAACGCATTCTTGTTGCAATCAGCCGTTGAGCTGAATGGAATTTTTGATTTTCCTGCCAAAGAATGACTTTGATTTTTGATTAAGAGAACTTGTTATGAAGATTAGGTCCAATGATATGAACTGGAGATAGAGTAAGGGGAATGGCTAATGGATGGAAAGCAGAAAGTAAAAGAAAATAGATGTTTCTTGGAATGGTTTCATGTGGATAGTTTCCCAGGGGCCTGTGTCTCTGCTTTACCTCGTGTCTGAGTGTTGACTTTAGTAACTTCAGACTCTCGCTGTATCCGTCATTTTCTTTGCAGCAATGAACATTGGTGATGAGAGTGAGCATCCTGGGAGTGGCTGCAGAGCTGAGTTCATGTTTTAGGTGTAGACCCTTCGTAAGAACACAGTTTTAGCAGTGTTACCTACATTAGAATTATTTTTCCTCTTTTACTTTCTATGGGTCCCCTCGCTTACCTTTTCACCATCCTACACATTCTTTCGGTCATTGAATGTCTTACTTGTTCTTCGCTGAGATAATTCTGAGGAATAGATCTTTGAAGGCGGAAAGGCAGGTTAATAGGGTGGTGAAAAAGGCATATGGCACACTCGCCTTTATCAATCGGGGTATAGATTACAAGAGCAGAGAAGTCATGATGGAGTTGTAAGGAACTTTGGTGAGGCCACAGCTGGAGTACTGTGTGCAGTTCTGGTCGCCACATTATAGGAAGGATGTGAACGCACTGGAAGGGGTGCAGAAGAGATTCACCAGAATGTTGCCTGGGATGAAACACTTAAGTTATAAAGAGAGGTTGTATAGGCTTGGGTTGTTTTCTCTGGAGCAGAGAAGACTGAGGGGCGACCTGATTGAGGCATTCAAGATTATGAGGGGCATGGACAGGGTAGATAGGGAGCAGCTGTTCCCCTTAGTTGAAGGGTCAGTTACGAGGGGACACAAGTTAAAAGTGAGGGGTGGGAGGTTTGGGGGATTTGAGGAAAAACTTCTTTACGCAGAGGGTGGTGACGGTCTGGAATGCACTGCCTGGGAGGGTGATGGAGGCGGGATGCCTCAAATCCTTTAAAAAGTACGTGGATGATTACTTGGCTCGCCATAACATTTAAGGCTATGGGCCAAGTGCTGGCAAGTGGGATTAGGTGGGCAGGGTAGGGCCTTTCATGCGTCAGTGCAGACTCGATGGGCCGAAGGGCCTCTTCTGCACTGTAGGATTTTGTGAATGGTCACTGACCTGAATGGTTTGCTGTTTCCCTCTCTGCCATTGCTAACTGACCTGTTGTGTAGTCCTAGTATTTACTGTTTATATTTCAGATTTCCAGCACCCACATGATCTTGCTTTTTTAAAATCACTTATTTCATTTAACTGTTTACATTAGGCATTTCACAGCTCATTGAATCCATTAGCTTCCTTTGTAATTGGAGCATCTGTTAACTTCCTTACACTCCCCTCCCTGTTCTCTGGTTCAATGCTTCAAGCAGGGGGATAGTCGGTATCTCGTAGAGGGCAGCTCCAAGGTGAGTCAGCTGTTCCTGGTCTTCCCTTCCACACATTAATGCAACCCTCTCCTACCTCCAACCACCCCCCCCCCCCCCCCCCCCGCCCTCCTCCCCCTCCCCCCACCCCCGCCACCTATCTCCCATTTGTAAAGCAGATTTTAGAAATAATTTTACTCGACGCAGTTGAGTTTGTTTAATTTGGTAACAAGGAGTTAGAGGAGCACGGCTGCTTTGGTCCATTGCAGATCCAACTTGTTGCTCAGGACTTAAACTAATGTGGATCAGGACAAAAATATGTTGGTACGCTGCCAGAAAATAAAATGCCTTGCATTTGTGCCCAGCTGAAGCATCCAACACAGCTCTGGTTCCAAGACATATGGTCAGTAATTCTCCACGTCCCCAAGTGGCTGCGGGTTGTTGTGAGTAACCTTGTTAAAGCGTTACTTTCTCAGACAAATTATTTTCGTGTATTAATTGGATGTTGAACCATTTAATTCTCACGACGTCCAGTTTAAGGAATTGCACAGGCAATTTGATTTATTAAAACATTGCGAATGACCATATGGCTGCTATTCAACCATGGATGATTGCAGTAAAGCCTGAACGGTGTCCTCACACAAGCACTCACAGCAAATATCAATTCAACCCTGCGCAGCTCTGTCCTCCCAATCTCAGGGGCACAGAGGCCCCATCTCCAACCAGCTGAGACCTTCCTGTTCAGCCGAACATTTCCTCCGTTTATTTCTGCCACTTTATACTTTATATCTTTTCACCAACAACAAAAAATGGAGGGAAAGTGGCAGTTATTAGATGTATTGTCTATCTGTATAGCTCAGCTATTTAGTCTCTTAACCAGCTGTGGTATGACATGTAAGCTTCTCTTCTGTATAGATCATTGTATAAAGGGAGATTATGGTGCTGTTACCTTTGGATAGCACTGCTGCCTCACAGTGCCAGGGACTCAGGTTCGATTCCCACCTTGGGTCACTGTCTGTGTGGAGTTTACACATTCTCCCCATGTCTGCTTGCGTTTCCGCTGGGTGCTCCGGTTTCCTCCCACACTCGGATTAGGTTAATTGGCCATGGTAAATTGCCCCTTAGTGTCGGGGGACTAGCAAGGTAAATACATGGTGTTACGGGGATAGGGGCTGGGTGGGATTGTGGTCGATGGACCGAATGGGATTCTATGGATAATTTAATCCAACCACAATCAATGCAGTTTAATTTTAATTTTGCAAAATAAAAGCAATGCTTACAAAAAACACTTCTTGATGAAGTTTCCTTACAAAATACGTCATGCCATGGCATGTTTGGAAAATTTAGATTCAGATAGTTAAATAAATATGTAATAAAAAGCTCGGCTCAGTAATGGTAAGAGTGTCATAAAAACTCATCTGGTTCATTCATGTCCTTTAGGGAAGAGAATCTGCCATCCTTACCTGCTCTGCTCTGTGTGTGGCCACAGACCCACAGCAATGTGATCTATTCCAAACTCCCCTTGGAAATGGTCCATCCAACTATTCGGTTGTCAACACGGGCTCATCCATCACCTCCTTGAGCAATTAGGGGTGGGCAATAAGTGTTGGCCTTGCCAGTGATGTCCCCATCCCATAAATGAGTAACATGTGGCACGGTGGCACAGTGGCGAGCACTGCTGCCTCACAGCACCAGGGACCCAAGTTCGATTTTGGCCTTGGGTGACTGTGTGGAGTTTGACTGAAAATTATTGCATGTTAGTGACCATCTGAGGCGCGCAGTTTCAGTTTGCTCGTGTTAAAACCCGAGACCCAAAGTCCTTTCAGCACCTGTGCCAACTATTAGGCTCAGTAAGAGGTCTCACAACACCAGGTTAAAGTCCAACAGGTTTATTTGGAGTCACGGGCTTTTGGAACGCTGCTCCTTCCTCATGAGTGGACATCATAACACTCCACATCATAACTATTCAGCAAACTTTGAAATTCAGAAAAAGAAGTTACCCTACCCATTCCAAGTGTTAGAACATAGAAAAAATACAGCACAAACAGGCCCTTCGGCCCACAAGTTGCACTGGTAATGTCCCTACCTACCTAGGCTTATATATAGGCTTACCTATAACCCTCAATCCTATTAAGTTCCATGTACTCGTCCAGAAGTCTCTTAAAAGACCCTATCGAGTTTGCCTCCACCACCACTGACGGCAGCCGATTCCACTCACCCACCACCCTCTGAGTGAAAAACTTACCCCTGACATCTCCTCTGTACCTACTCCCCAGCACCTTAAACCTGTGTCCTCTCTAGCAGCCATTTCCACCCGGGGAAAAAGCCTCCGAGAATCCACCCGATCTATACCTCTCAACATCTTGTACACCTCTGTCAGGTCACCTCTCATCCTTCGTCTCTCCAAGGAGAAAAGACCGAGCTCCCTCAGCCTATCCTCATAAGGCATGCCACCCAATCCAGGCAACATCCTTGTAAATCTTCTCTGCACCCTTTCAATCATTTCCACATCCCTCCTGTAATGAGGCGACCAGAACTGAGCACAGTACTCCAAGTGGGGTCTGACGAGGATCTTATAAAGCTGCATCATTATCTCCCGACTCCTAAACTCAATCCCTCGATTGATAAAGGCCAGCACACCATACGCCTTCTTAACCACCTCCTCTACCTGCGAGGCCGATTTAAGAGTCCTATGGACCCGGACCCCAAGGTCCTTCTGATCCTCTACACTGCTAAGAGTCTTACCCTTGATATTATACTCCTTCAACCCATTTGACCTGTCAAAATGGACCACTACACATTTATCCAGGTTGAAGTCCATCTGCCACTTCTCCACCCAGTCTTGCATCCTATCTATGTCACGCTGCAGCTTCTGACATCCCTCCAAACTATCCACAACACCACCAACCTTCGTGTCATCGGCAAACATTCCAACCCATCCCTCCACTTCCTCATCCAGGTCATTTATGAAAATGACAAACATCAAGGGTCCCAGAAAAGATCCCTGGGGCACTCCACTGGTGACCGACCTCCATTCAGAAAAAGACCCATCTATACACACTCTCTGCCTTCTGCAGGCAAGCCAGTTCTGGATCCACAAGGCAACAGCCCCTTGGATCCCATGCCCTCTCACTTTCTCAAGAAGTCTTGCATGGGGGACCTTATCGAATGCCTTGCTGAAGTCCATGTAAACCACATCTACCGCTTTTCCTTCGTCAATGTGTTTAGTCACATTTCCAAAGAACTCCACCAGGCTCGTAAGGCATGATTTGCCTTTGACAAAGCCGTGCTGACTACTTTTGAGCATACTAAACTTCTCTAAATGTTCATAAATCCTGTCCCTCAGGATCTTCTCCATCAACTTACCAACCACTGAGGTTAGACTCACCGGTCGGTAATTTCCTGGGCTATCTCTATTCCCTTTCTTGAATATAGGAACCACATCCGCAATCCTCTGGAACCTCTCCCGTCTCCATCGACGACGCAAAGATCATCGCCAGAGGCTCTGCAATCTCTTCCCTTGCCTCCCACAGTAACCTGGGGTACATCCCATCTGGTCCCGGTAACTTATCTATCTTGATGCTATTCAAAATTTCCAACACATCCTCTTTCTTAATGTCCACAACAGTGTTCTTCACAATTGAAAGAGAATTCTGTTATAAACATGCTAGACATGACCAAGTAAGTTGTACCATGTTCTCCATAACTGATTTTTTAAACTACAACTCCAAGCGATCCCATATATGGCATGGTTGCACAGTGGTTAGCACTGCTGCCTCACAGCCAATGACCAGGGTTCAATTCCAGCTTTGTATAACCGTGTGGAGTTTGAATGTACTCCCTGTGTCTGTATGGGTTTCCTCCGGGTGCTCCAGTTTCCTCCCACAGTCCAAAGATGTGCAGGTTCGGTGGATTGGTTATGCCAAGATGTGTAGGTTAGGTTAGGTGGATTAGCCATAGGAAATGCACAGGGTTATGGGGATAGGGCGGGGAGTGGGCCTAGGTAAGATATTCTTTCAAACAGCCAGTGCAGACTCGATGGGCCGAATGGCCTCCTTCTGCACTGTATGGATTCTATGGTTCTATGCTCGATCCCATGACAACAATATGATTAATACCTAGGAGTTTTTTCTCTCTTATCACCTGTTTGGACATCAAAGTTTTATTTATTTATAGTTTTAAAAGTTTATCTATTTATTAGTCACAAATAAGGCTTACATTAACACTGCAATGAAGTTATGGTGAAATTCCCCTAGTCGCCACCCTCTGGCACCTGTTCAGGTCAATGTACCTAACCAGCACGTTTTTCAGACTGTGGGAGGAAACCGGAGCACCCAGAGGAAACCCTTGCAGACACAGGGAGAATGTGCAAACTCTACACAGGCAATCACCCAAGCCGGGAATCGCGCTGTGAAGCAGCAGTGCTAACCAATGTGCCACCGTGCTGCCCTATGGAGAACCAAATAATGTAAAATCTACAGAAAAACTACCTTGCTATAAAATCCCTCGTCATCTTCATCACAATGTCACAGAGAATGGCAATCTCTTTACTAATGACATCACCTAGACAGCACAGGTGAGATGAACAGAGGTAAATATTGGGAAAGTCAGTTTGACCAAGCATTGAGAAGATCAAGTTCTTTTCTGGGATTCTTATCTAACAGAACCACTGCAATCCCATATCTCTGGATTTGGGATCATTCCAACTGAATAGCAGGCCCCTGGCAAGATTCCCACCTCCAAAGCAGCAGAAAATCTCATGGAAATAGGTAAAGTAAGTTACTAAAGAAGCAGAAACATCCCAAAAATTAGATTAGCAGTCCCAATGATGGATTTGTGTGCAGCTGGCAGGTAAATTGTGGTATTTGAGCCAATGGAAGGCAAGGAGCTCTGTGGTCGGCCTTTTTCCTCCACCAAGAGATGTCAAGGCCAACTCAGAGCTATTATCACCTTTCACGTGAACATCTCGACAGGAATTGATGTGGATAAGAAGGAGATCCTTTGGGAATCAAGAACTTGGGCCCATCGCCATTAGCGTGTGATGGGGGCAGGATGATGGGGGAGGGTGGACAATCCAGCAGCTTTGTCCTGACAGAACCAAGAGGGGAGTCTCAATTGGGGCAATGAGCCAGTAATGGACCTCATCACTTCAATTGGCCTGTATATTCTCCAGTGGATTAGCTCAGAAAAATATCTTATTTGGGGGAGCTTCACCTGTCTTGTAAAGGATGAAATTTTTAATTGCCCCTCACAACGCCTGCCATTTCAAGGGGAGCACGGTGGGCACTTCCAGCTTCCCTGGCACACCATGGATTCTGTATGAGACTGGAGGCTGCTATACCCAGTTAGAGGAAGTGTAGCAGTCTCCAGATGGGTGGAATTGAGCCATACCAGAGGCCACATTGGGTGAGAATCACTTGGAGAAACTTCCTCAGAGGGCTGGGTAGCTATGGAGGCCGGTTGCTCTGATAGTTGTGGAGTACCAGGATCTCTCTCACAACCAGAAATTGGAAAGGATGAAGTATTCATCTCAGAAACACAATGGTCCATCTCAGATATCAAAAGTATCTCTGCAATCGAGTAGCTAGGGAACAGCAAGCAACACAGTGACTCCAAGAAAATCTCATTAACCCAGGGACAAAGAGGATTATGGTTCCTTGTGCTTGACAGGTTCCCCATCTGACTGACCTCATTTCTGTCTATCAATAAGAGAATTGCAAAATCTTTAAACAACAGTAGAAAACATCACAGTTACCTTCTGGGAAATTCATTAAACTTCACCCTGGTTTGAATCAATAGAATTGTGTTTTTATGCAATATAGGGATCTAGAAATGACTGATGATGATATTAGCAGTTAAATGCACACTGTGTACCTGACAACCCTCTGCCATTTTAAGTCACTATTTTCTTTCTTTTAAATAGACTAACGCCTTCACTAAAATAACAAGCGAGGGCATTGTCACAGAAACTCGCTTATCCTTCCGCCACTAACATCACCAAGTGGTCCTTTCTATCGTCTTCTTTCCCTGATAAACAGATACAGTCTTGCAAAAGGCAATTCTTGGTACAAATATTCAAGATGCCACCTCAGAACTTGAATTGAAATGACAGGGAAGGCGAAGTGTGCCACTCTGCAGGAGAGAGGTTAAATTTGGTAGAATCTCCTGAACTTTGATGTTGCGCAGTACATTTCTGAGGATTGCACGATTTACATTTTGACCTTTGATGTGTGTCTGTTGCAAATAGGAAAGATCGTAATAAAAAAATAACACAGTATGTTCTTACATGCACTTTGTGTTGCTGCTGTCACTTATTTCTTGTCAGCCGCGAATGAAACAAGAGACAGTCCATAACAGGCCACGGTTAGCTGCTGTGATATAACTGAAGGGTTTCCCACAGTGATGCCCCATCAAGCATGTGGATCTATGTCTCTTTATTTTCTGACGTGCCAGGGCTGACCGGATTTCACACCACGCAGGCAGCTTTGCTAAAAACAATCTTGAAATTGAAATATTAAAAAATATTATACATTTCTAGAATTGTGATTTCCCATTAATCTCTGGCATCGTAGGTTTTTGGGCTTTATTGTGACCACACATTTCATTTCTATGACTCCTATATTGTTGGCCAAATCTCCAGAGAGGTTCCATGATAGTTCCAATAACAGCTGTACACTAATGTACATATATGATCTCAACTGTTACTAATCAGGTAGCCTCACGTGAGCTTTTGTATCTTGCAAATAAATGCAGCAGAGAGGTAGAGATACTTAAATGAAAAGTATGAGCTATTCTCTGCTTTATATAACTAACCTCCTCAGCATTAATTTCAATTTTGTAAGAATGGATGAGGCCTTCGTGGAATACTCTTTGGAATTGATTTAAGACACAAATTAATAAATCCCACGACTTGTACCTTGGATGATGTTCACTCATTACATGCTATCCTTTGTTCTGATATGAATTACATTTGGTATTGAAACTAAATGAGTGAACCTTTATGTTGAAGGTATTTGCTTTCTTATGAATTCAGATTTTCCAGTAAGACAATTCTCACTATGAATCAAATGAATATTAACACCATCCTTTCATCTGGAACATTATGGTTGCAGCTGACTTGCTTTTTCCCCTAGCCTGAGGCATTTCAGCTGCTGACTTTGCTATTTCTTGCCACGAACATTTATTTTATGTTTGTTTAGTCTTTTGGGGGCCTTTTAATACTCACTGATGCACTTACCTACAGTACAGTTTCCACTATACCTAGTTCCTATCTAAAATTTGCCAGAGGCAACCCAATGTCAATTCATTTTTAATGCAATTCTTGCTGTGACTTCCACAAGACCCAGCCACTCAAATACCGATGGAGCCTTTGCACTGCATTTGCAGTCCAATCTTTCTATAAAATCCTCACCCCAGCGCCTGAAGTATTGCATTTCAGTTGAATTAGAAGTGAAAAGACCTTTTAAAATATGTTAGCTCCATCACACGGGTGCATGCTTTCGGTTTAACCCTGCATGATACATGACATCAGAAAAAGATGAAGAAATCCTGACTTATGAAGAAAGGGGACAGGCAGCTGATTTGGTAAATTCGTCACATTCAGTTGGGTTTGGACATGCAAGATGTTTTGCAGATGTCACGAGAGGAGGGGAGAGTGTTGTTGGGGGGTGGGGGTGCATGGGGAGGGTGGTATGCAATTGCCATTAATGCCCAGGAGCTCAGAGTAGGAGAAATCAGACTGATTTCCTGCTCCAAACAATGGTCTGTCCTGGAAGGTGCCATTTTATGAACACCAGGAAATCTATTTAACTCTTTGTTAATTTGAGTGGAAAATAAGCATGAGCAAACAGAATCACAGAATTGGTACGGTGCAGGAGGAGGCCATTTGGCCCACCATGTCTGCACCGGCTGTCCAAATGAGCATCTTGATGTAGTGCTATTCCCCCATCTTTTCCCCATTGTTTCTATCAAGTAATCATCAAATACCCTCTTGAATGCCTTGATTGAACCTGTGTGGTGAACCATCGTTGGTTCCCACTAGATAGTACTGAGCCAGGATCTGGCCAGTACTACGAGTATGTATATATGTTGCTGTTGGGGTTAGGGATGGGTTGTTCTACTTGTTGCTGTTGGGGTTAGGGTTGGGCTGTTACACCTGTATTATAGTTATTATGGTACATCCCAGTCGGGCTCCGCCTCCTGGGAGAGGTATAAAGGTCACTGCTCTGTCTGGGACCCCTCAGTCTGGGATCGTGTACTATACATGGTAGCTTCGTTGTAACAGTGAATAAAATTGATGCGCGTTATCACACACGAGGCTTGAGATGCTCAAGGAAATAAAGGCTTTTATTCACTGTTACAATGAAGCTACCATGTATAGTACACGATCCCAGACTGAGGGGTCCCAGACAGAGCAGTGACCTTTATACCTCTCCCAGGAGGCGGAGCCCGACTGGGATGTACCATAATAACTATAATACAGGTGTAACAGCCCAAACCTAACCCCAACAGCAACAAGTAGAACAACCCATCCCTAACCCCAACAGCAACATATATACATACTCGTAGTACTGGCCAGACCCTGGCTCAGTACTATCTAGTGGGAACCAACGATGGTTCACCACAACCTGCCTCCACCACACTTCCAGATAGTGCATTCCAGACCCAAACCTCTCGCCGTGTGAAAGAGTTTTTTCTCCATTTGCTCCATTACTCAGGAAAAAGTTCTGCTCCTCTAGAAAATGAGCACAGAAATGAAGGCAAAGTGAGGGAGAGAGGAGGGCTTTGATTTGTTAAGGTCTTGTAAAATGCTGTTCATGAAAAAATTGTGGAAGATTGTGCACGATGGGGATTACAAGTATCTAATACCAAAAAATTATTGGCCAAGGTGGAGACCTCAGGAGATCTCATTTTTGTTACCTTATTTCTGACATTCGTAGAAATATTTCTCGGTGCAAATGAGATTTTCCCTGCTTCAAGAATGGGAACAGGCTGTTTGAGAATTTAGATAGCGTTTTAAAAATCTGGAAATAAAGAGCAGGTATCAGTAAAAGTGGCAGTGAAGCTGTTGAGTTGTTGTATATACCCAACCTTTCGGAAATGTAGCCAGCTCTCTTTGCCCAATCCAGCCCCGTTTGTGACTCCAGTCCCGCACCAACATTGTTGACTCTTGGCCAATCTCTGACGTGGCCCAGCAAGCCATTTGGTTACCTCCAACCAGAGTAATGGGAAATAATGTCAGCTTCACCAGAGAGAGGATCAATTTGAAAGTATTCAGTTTAGGCAAATTGACAATATTAATGTTCTACACAAGGGGTAACCAGTGTTGTTTAATATTTGTACTGGTCTTCAGTAGCTGCCTGACAAACAGTTCTTATACCTTTCCTGTATTTCCATTAAATAAAACTGTGGGTTTAAAATGAGCATTCTCCCGCTATTTCAGGCAGTTCAGAACCATTGAGGAAAAAGTTTCTGATCCACATTTGAGAACAAGTATTTGAGTTGATAGGTTGCTGCTGTAATACCCCTTGGGTTTGAAGAAGCTAGAAACACTTGCCTGGGCTCAGATATCGGGGTATTTTTATCAATCCAGACTGCCAGTGAAGAGTCCACAAGGTTCTGAAAATGGCGATTACTGTGGAATTATACCTTAGCTCAGGTATAGCACAGGAGAAAATTAGACAGGGACATTTCAAAAAGACTTCTCTACCTTGTCATCTCAATGTGGAATTTACAAGATAATATCCCACACAGTTTCTCAGACAATATTCAAGATTCAGCAATTCAGTCTGACCCTCGTCAGACCCCACTTGGAGTACTGTGCTCAGTTCTGGTCGCCTCACTATAGGAAGGATGTGGAAAAGGTTGAAAGGGTGCAGAGGAGATTTACAAGGATGTTGCCTGGATTGAGCGGCATGCCTTATGAGGATAGGCTGAGGGAGCTCGGTCTTTTCTCCTTGGAGAGACGAAGGATGAGAGGAGACCTAATAGAGGTGTATAAGATGTTGAGAGGCATAGATCGGGTGGACTCTCAGAGGCTTTTTCCCAGGGTGGAAATGTCTGCTACAAGAGGGCACAGGTTTAAGGTGCTGGGGTGTAGGTACAGGGGAGATGTTAGGGGTAAGTTTTTCACACAGAGGGTGGTGGGCGAGTGGAATCGGCTGCCGACAGTGGTGGTGGAGGCGAACTCAATAGGGTCTTTTAAGAGACTCCTGGATGAGTACATGGAGCTTAATAGGATGGAGGGTTATAGGTAGGTCTAGAAGGTAGGGATATGTTCGGCACAACTTGTGGGCCGAAGGGCCTGTTTGTGCTGTAGTTTTTCTATGTTTCTATGTTTCTAATTGATCTTCAAGATTATCTTCCCTAAAACAAAACGTACTTCCCTTTCTTCAAACTCCAATCTGCTGCAAGAGCTTAATCCTCTGGATAGTATTCACCTGAGTTTACACGCAGACCATCAGCAGTCTGTCAGTCCAAGTGGAAGCATTTTGCGGTATTAGCTTTGAATACATTATACTCAATGTGAGAGGGAGAAAGTTCAAAGGAGATTGTGAGGGGCAAGTGCCATGACCCGGGTTCAATTCCCGGCTTGAGTCACTGTCTGTGTGGCGTCTGAACATTCTCCCCATGTCTGTGAGGGTTTCCTCCGGGTGCTCCGGTTTCCTCCCACAGTCCAAAAGATGGTGCAGGGTTAGGTGGATTGGCCATGCTAAATTGCCCCTTAGTGTCAGGGGGACTAGCTAGGGTAAATGCATAGGGTTATGAGGATAGCGCCTGGATGGGATTGTGGTCGGTGCAGACTTGATTTGCCGAATGGCCTCCTTTTGCACTGTAGGGATTCTATGATTCTATAACTCGAGTTGGAGTGTCAGTATTTCGGCATACCCATGTTTAAAGCTGGTGATGTGGAGTGGGGTCCCTGTACCGCTCGGTGAAGAGTTATTAACATTATGATTTCTCATCTGTCAGAGTGTTAAAGCGGGCAATCACTCAGACCCCATTTCCTAACTGAAACATTACCAGAACCAGTCCGAGGCCATTTTATCTCCGTCATTGGAGTAGCTACTCTGTCTCAGAGACTAAACTCTTAGACTGATATAAATCATGCTCTGTTGCTGCTTAGCTCAATTGCTGGCTTGTAGGTTTTCAAACTGTAAAACTGTTCAATGTTTGTGTGCTTGACAGCTCAACCTGCTGACTTTATGAACCAGGTATCACATATATGTTAGGATATGCTGATGTAGAGGCTGTTCAAAGGAGAGATAAAATGGAAAGGTAATTGTTTTCTGCAGAGATCAGTACAACTCCATAGTAAGCTCGGGCGGCACGGTAGCGCAGTGGTTAGCACTGCTGCTTCACAGCTCCAGGGTCCCAGGTTCGATTCCTGGCTCGGGTCACTGTCTGTGTGGAGTTTGCACATTCTCCTCGTGTCTGCGTGGGTTTCCTCCGGGTGCTCCGGTTTCCTCCCACAGTCCAAAGATGTGTGGGTTAGGTTGATTGGCCAGGTTAAAAATTGCCCCTTAGAATCCTGAGATGCGTAGGTTAGAGGGCTTAGCGGGTAAACATGTGGGGGTAGGGCCTGGGTGGGATTGTGGTCGGTGCAGACTCGATGGGCCGAATGGCCTCCTTCTGCACTGTAGGGATTCTATGATTTCTATGATTTCTATTTCAAGTCAGCTCAATATTTCATCTGGGAAGAGTTCCAAACAGTTAGGAGTTCATATCAGTTTATCTTAGCAACAGCATTCTCACTTCTTAAACCAGAAGTTCGGACACCACTGCGGAATTTGAGTATGTAGTTTAGTTTTAAGTTTATTTATTTATTGTCACAAGTCGGCTTACATTAACACTGCAATGAAGTTACTGTGAAAATCCCCTAGTCGTCACACTCTGGCGCCTGTTCGGGTACACTGAGGGAGGATTTAGCATGGCCAATGCACAATGTGGTGCAGTGATGAGGGAGTGCTACACTGTCACAGACATATGGCTTATTTCAGTCTCCCGCTCCCACCCACAGACCCTCAGAGGAAAGTCTGCCTTAATGTTTGAAAAGCGCTAATGAGTTATTAGAGTGGTGTTGGTCTGGACTGTGAGGTGAAAGTCTGATACCTCAGAGTTACACGCATTCTAAAATAGACTAAATTCCAGTAGGAGTAAGGACGTGCACATCTCCTTGGTGATACATATATATAAATGTGAGGATAATGAGAACTTCCATTAAGGGTGGCAGCTGCGATTTGAAAGCACCAAAAGGAAGGAGAAACAGGAAAGTAAAGCCAAAGCTTGGGGTTGTTCTCCTCAGCAAGGTAAGGGGGCAGAAGTTATGGTGTAAAATTGCTGAACGCAGTGTTAAGTCCGGGAATGCAGGAGATGCTGACCCTCAAGCTTGTGTTGATCTTCATTGAAAGACTGCAGGAGGCCAGAGATCAGAGCGGGAGAAAGGCGGAGAATTAAAGCGACAGGCGACTAGAAGCTCCGGGTCACACTTACAGACTGAACGAAAGTGTTCCACAAAGAAATCATCCAATCTGCTTTTGATTTCCTTGGTCTAAAGGAGACCATGTGGTGAGCAGTGAATACAGTATACTAAACTGAAAGAATTACAACAAATCACTGCTTCACCTTGGAAGAAGTATTCAAAATCTTGGACAGTGAGAAGACAGGAGCTAAAAAGCACTCACTGCATCTCCTGCGCTTGCATGGAAAGGTGACATGGGATGTGGAGGGGATGTTGACGGTGATTGAGGAATTCACCAGGATATTGTGGTGGGAATGGTCCTTTCACAATGCATGGTTAGCGGTGGCACCACACTGGAGGTGGCAGCGATGGTGGAGGGTGATCCTTTGCGTAAGGAGGCTGGTGGGGTAGAAGACGAGGAGAAGGGGAATCTGATCCTGGTTCTAGAAGGGAGGGAATGGGGTGAGAGCAGAAGTTAATGAAATGGGACAGATACGTTCCAGCGTTAGTTGAGGAATAAAGAAGGCATCAGAATTGTCAGTATGGATATTTGCATCATTAGAACAGATGCAACGGAGAAGGAGAAACTGGGAGAATGTAATGGAGTTCTCACAGGTAGTGGGGGTGGATGGAAGTATAGCTGGGATAGCTGTGAGACTCAGAGGGTTTACAGTTGATAGCCTATCCCTGGAAATAGAGACAATGAAGTCAAGGAAGATAAGGGCAAAGTCAGAGATGGACCATGTGTAAATGAGAGAAGGTGGAAATTGGAAACAAAATTGATGCAATTTTCCGGTTTGAGAAGAACAGGACACAGACTGATACGGGCATCAATGTACCAGAAAAAGGCATCAGAGAGAGGCCTGAATAGGTTGGGGACAAAGAATGTTCCATACTTCCCACAAAAAAAGACAAGCATGGCTAGGGCCAATGCAGGTCCCACAACAACACCTGTATTGGAGGAAATGAATGGAGTTGAAGGAGTTTACAAGTTCAGCCAGGTGAAGAAGAGCAGTAGATGGATGGGGATTGCTTGGAGGAATTGGAGAACTCTCAGACATGCCTGGTGAGCGATAGAGGTGGAGAGGGATTTGATGTCCATGGTGAAGCCAAAATGGTTAAGACCAGGAAATTGAAAGCTGTTGAAATGATGCTGGGCACCGGAAGAATGATGGATGTGGGTGGGAAGAGATGGGACAATGGGAGAAAAGAATAGAACCTGGATAGTAATCAGTTCAGTGGGGCAGGAACAGGCTGAAGTGATTAGCCCTTTACAGCTTCTGGACTGAGTTCAACAATTTCAGGCTGTAACTTCTGCCCCCATTTTGTTTCCTTTTTTTTTGTTCATTTGATTTTATTTGCTTGTTTTTCTCCCTCTTTTGCTTTCGGACAGCAGTTTTCATGACTCTGCTATTCATGCCTCCTTGAGACACATCATTTCATGGAATAGAATCGTAGAATCCTTACAGTGCAGAAGAAGGCCATTTGGCCCATTGAGCTTGCACCGACCACAATCCCACCCAGGCCCTACCCCCATAACCCCACATATTAACCCTGACACTATGGCTAATTTAGCATGGCCAATCAACCTAACCAGCACATCTTTGGACTGTGGGAGGAAATTGGAGCACCCGGAGGAAACCCACGCAGACATGGGAAGAACATTCAAACTCCACACAGTCATCCAAGGCCAGAATTGAACCCAGGTCTCCAGTGCTGTGAGGCAGTAGTGCTAACCACTGTGCCACCATGCCATCCATTTGTTCTTTTACTTATTCCTTTATCACATCCTTTGGCTTTGTAATGTCAATCCTTTAGTCATTTAATCTTTCTTGTCTTGCACCCTCTCACAGGCCATCCCTTTTGTTTTTCTCCCCCTCCCATCCTTGCCCTGCTTAAAAGCTATTACATCGCTAACTTTTCGCAGTTGAAATGATTGGCCATTTTGAAATGTTAACTCTGTTTCTCTCTCCACAGATGCTGCCAGACTTTCTGAGTATATACAGGATATGGGGCAGAGGAAAGGCTTTAGAGAGATGGGACCTGTGCAGGTCGGACTGGTTGCACCTAAATAGAGCCGCATTGAGTTCCTTGCAGGGCAAGTTGCTAAAGTAGCTTTGAAGGGTTTAACCTAAATCGGCATGGGTGCGCAACCAGGAGATAATATCAGAGCGAAATACCAAGGTGCACAGAATACTGGGAGAGATAGATAGCACTTGAATAATGGATAGTTTAATAGGTGGGATCAGAAAAAGAAAGAGTGTATGAAGTTTAAATCAACATTACCGTCCATGTGTGTGAATGGACGCAGTGTGGTAAATAAGATTGGTGAGTTACTGGCGCATATTGCCATGTGGAAATATGATGATGTGACAAGAACAGAGACCTGGCTGAAAGAGGGTCAGGGCTGGGTGTTGAATATTCCTGAATACAAGGTGCTTGGGAAAGAAGAGAAGGTGGAGGGGGTGGTGGTATTAAGGAGAGCATTGCAGCACTGGAGAAAGAGGATGTCCCAGAAGGTTCAAGGACAGAATCTATTTGGTGAGAGTTAAGGAACAGAAAAGATGCAATTGTATTGCTCAGTGTGATCTATAGGCCACCAACTAGTGGGCAGGATGCAGAAAAACAAACTTGGAAGGAAATAGCAGAGATGCACAAAATTTATGGAGTAGTAACAGCAGGGGACTTTAATTATTTGAATATAATTTGCTATAGTAGCCTTGTAAAGGGCAGGGAGAGGTAAGAGTTCCTTGGGTTTGTTCGGGAATTTTTTCTACAGTGCTATGTTTTCAGGTCACTGAGAAAGGAGGCATTGTGGACCAAGTTCCTGGGAATGAGGTGGATCAATGGATTGAGTGTCAGTCAGAGAGCATTCAGGGGCAGTCATCACAAGGTTTAGGCTGATTATGGGAAAGGACAATGACCAGCGTAAGAATAATTAACAGGGGGAAACCAACTTCACTTGGGTAAGAACGGATCTGGGCTGAATAAATTGGGGTCCAAGGCTGACAGGAAACACGATAGCTGAACAATGAACACCTTCAAAGAAGAGATTGTTCGAGTACAGTCAAGGTATACAGTATTCCCTCGAAAGACAAAGGTAAGGCAAATAAAGACCAATCTCCCTGCATTACAAAAGAGATAGAAATGATGAAGAAAAGGTGTACTTATGGCAGGTGTCAGGTAGAAATTACAATTGAGAACCAGATTGAGTACAGAAGGTTCAGAGGGGAGGTGTAAAAGCAAATAAAAGAAGCAAAGAAAGAGTATGAAAAGAGACTCGCAGCTAACATAAAGGTGAATTCCATATAAATGATGAAAGAAGGAGTAGGGACAACTCAGTGTCAAAAAGGCGATTTAAACATGGAGGCAGGAGACATAGCTGAGATATTAAATGTATGCTTTGCACTTGTTTTTACCAAGTAAGGAAATGCTACCCAGGCCGCAGTGAAGGAGGAGGTCATGAATATACTGGGATTTAAAATGGATAAGGAAGATATATTGGATAGGCTGCCTGTTCCTGAAGTTGACAAGGCACCAGGGCCAGATGAAATGCATTAACAGAGACTGAGGGAAGTGAGAGTGGGAATTGCAGAGACACTGGCCATAACTTTACCGCCTTCGTTAGACTCAGGAATTTTGCCAGAAGATTGAAGAATTGAAAAGGTTACACACTTGTTCATGAAAGGGTATAAAAATAAGCCCGGCATCTACAAGCCACTCAGTTTAACTTTGGTTGCAGGGAAACTTGTAGAAACAATAATCCAGGACAAAATTAATAGTCACATGGCTAAATGTGGATTAATTAAGGAAAGCCAGCATGAATTTCTTAAAGGAAAATGTGTTTAACTAACCTGCTGAAGTTTTTGGATGAGGTAACAGAGAGGGTTAATGATGGCGATCCTGTCGATGTTGTATACATGAACTTCCAAAAGATATTTAATACAATGCCACACAACGGACTAGTGAAAAATGTTGGACCTCATCAAATAAATAAGAAAATATTGTAGCAACATAGATATAAAATTGGCTGAATGACAGGGAACAGAGCGTTGTGTGTAATGGATGTTTTTTGGGCTGGAGGAAGATTTGGTAGTGGAGTTCCCCAGGGATCAATGTTGGGACCCTTGCTTTGCCTGATATAGTTTAATGACCTAGACCTTGATGTATTGGGCATTCTGACAAAGTTTGCAGATGATACAAAACTTGGAGACATTATGAACTTGGATAGTCAGAAGCTTTTTCCCAGGGTGGAAAAGTCAATTACTAGGGGGCACAGGTTTAAGGTGCGAGGGGCAAGGTTTCAAGGAGATGTACGAGGCAGATATTTTTACACAGAGAGTAGTGGGTGCCTGGAACTCGTTGCTGGGGGAGGTAGTGGAAGCGGATATGGTGGTGACTTTTAAGGGGCATCTTAACAAGTACATGAATAGGATGGGAATAGAGGGATATGGTCCCCGGAAGGGTAGGGGGTTTTAGTTCAGTCGGGCAGCATGATCTCTGCAGGCTTGGAGGGCCGAAGGGCCTGTTCCTGTGTTGTAATTTTCTTTGTTCTTTGTTTAACATTAGTGTAAAACGTCAAGGGGACATAGAAAAGGTGGTAGAGTGGGTGGACAGATGGCAGATGAAGTTCATTGTGGAGAAATGTGAATAGATTCATTAAATATGGTAGGAAGAACATGGAGAGGCAATAGAAAATAAAGGGTGAAATTCTAAAGCGGGTGCAGGAGCAGAGGGACCTGGGCACATGTGCATAAGTCGTTGAAAGTGTCAGGACAGGTTAAGAGAGCAGTTAATAAAGCATGTAGAATCCTGGGCTTAATTAATAGAGGCGCAGAGTACAAGAACATGGAGGTTATGCTGAAGTTGTGTAAAACACTAGTTCAGCCTCAGCTGGAGTATTGTACCCAGTTTTGGGTGCCACACTTTAGGCATTGGAGAGAGAACATAAGAGCGAGGAGTGCAGAAAAGAGCCACAAAAATGATTCCAGGAATGAGGAACTTCGGTTATGAAGGTAGTTTGGAGAAGTTGAGTAAATTTAAGGAGGAGATAGTTGGATTTTTAATTAGTAATGGGTTGAAGGGTTATGGAGAATGGGCAGGAAAGTGGAGTTGAGGCCAAAACAAGACCAGCCATGATGGTATTGAAGGGTGGAGCAGGCTTGAGGGGCTGAATGGTTGACTCCTGCTCATGTTAAGTTGGGACTGTTGGTTTTGGAGAAAAGCAGGCTGAGATGAGATCTGATAGAGCTGTTCAAAACCATGAGAGGTCTGGACAGAGTAAATAGAGAGAAACTGTACCCACTTTTGAAAGGATCGAGAATGAGATGGCACAGATTTTAATGTAATTAGCATAAAACGACGGGACAAAATATTTTTTCACACAGCAGGGGGTTTGGGTCTGCACTGCCTGAGAGGGTGGAGGCAGATTCTATTGAGGCAGTCGAATGGGAAAATTAGACTGTTATCAGAAAAGGAAGAATCTGCAGAGTTATGGGGAGAAAGAGGGAGAATGGAACTAAGTGAATGACTCATTCGGAAAGCCTGTGCAGACATGATGGGCCAAATGGCCTCCTCCTGCTCTTTAATGATCCTGTGATTTTCTGGTTTTATTTCAGATTTCCAGCATTCGCAGGAAGCAGGAAGTGGTTAAATTCACTGACATTGACTCACTACAAACATGGAAATATCAGGCGAAATCTTACCAATAAATGACGGCGTGTTGGGCACTGCCGGTGTGTTTTTGGGCCGAATCTTACAGCTCATTAGTATTGATTTTTATTCCCAGTGGTTTCAAGCCGCTCCAGTGGTGCATTCCCTTTGATTCGCCTACCACGGAATGACTTAACTGCTGCAGGCACTGAGGAATTCCATACAAACAGCTCCCCAGCGCGTGTTCCACAACAGTTACAGGGGATGGCGGCCAAAGTCATCTCAAGCAAATGGGTGTGGAAGTCAGCAGGCCACCTCGGTCTGTAGACCCTGCAGATACACCTAGTCGTAGTGGGAGGGTGAGGAAGATTAAGAAATGATAGATACGTTGTGGGCACAGGTGAATATAGACACTATTGCAGTAAGGTCACCATTTAGTTCTGAATGTGGTCAATAAATTTCACTCTGTTCACCCACAGAGCCTCCACCTGACTGTTCAGACCACCAAGCTTGGGGGAATCACCGCGCTCACTCAGCGCCTCATCCCTGTGGAATGTGAGAATGGCAGTGCTATGTCCCTCCCACTCTCTTGCCAGCCCCCACTAAGGAAGGGCACTCCCTCAGTTAGGATATGGACAAGAACCCAGGAAGGAAGGCACGGGAACTCTCTCTGTATATCAACCTTCACAATCCCTTTAAAGCAAGGGGGTGCCCCAACATGAAGAGAAGGCAAGACCTGCAAGAGGCCCCTCCTGACTCCTCTTCCTGAAATAGGTGAATCTGGGAACCCCACCCCCAGCCCCGAGTTGAACTTAAGATGAAAACAAAATACTGCAGATGCTGGAATCTGAAACAAAAACAGAAAATGCTGGAAAATCTCAACAGGTGTGACAGCATCTGGGGAGAGAGAATAGAGCCAACGTTTTGAGTCTGGATGACCCTTCGTCAGAGCTCTGTCAGACCTGCTGAGATTTTCCAGCATTTTCTGTTTTTGTTTCCGGGTTGAACTTATTTGTGTTCCCCGGGTCCTCTCTGGTACCCCCTGAACAGCGCACTCCGCGGAGGGTGTTGGCTGCCTGAATGCTCACCACTGAAACCCCCCTCAGAGGTGAAGGTGTCAGATTCACGCTCCTGTAGACCCATTGTAAATGGTGGAGCTCATTGCCACAGAAGGCAGTGGAGGCCGGGTCATTGAGTGTCTTTAAGACAGAGATAGATAGGCCCTTGATTAATAAGGGGATCACAAGGGTTACGGAGAGAAGCAGGAGTATGGGGATAAGAATCATATCAGCCATGATTGAATAGCAGAGCAGACTCGATGGGTCGAATGGCCTAATTCTGCTCCTATATCTTATGGTCTTGTGGTGCCAGCGTGACATGAAACTGGCGCCTGTTGAAAACTCTGCACAAGTTTAACATTGGACAGAGTGCTTGCTAATGACATGCTAATGTGTTAAAATGAGCTTTTTGTTGTACCGCGGTGTGTTTCACCCTTCCCCACGAAGACCGTGTTTGAAGACCCTTTCCCAGACCCTGTACAATGTATAACCCATTTCCCACCATCCTGTGGCCCAAAGTATTTTACAGCCTGTGCCCCCATGAGTTTAATAATATCTTTTCTATAATAGGGTGATCAGAACTGTGTACAGTTCTGGTCACCCTATTATAGAAAGGATATTATTAAACTAGAAAGAGTGCAGAAAAGATTTACTAGGATGCTACCGGGACTTGATGGTTTGAGTTATAAGGAGAGGCTGGATAGACTGGGACTTTTTTCTCTGGAGCGTAGGAGGCTGAGGGGTGATCTTATAGAGGTCTATAAAATAATGAGGGGCATAGATCAGCTAGATAGTCAATATCTTTTCCCAAAGGTAGGGGAGTCTAACACTAGAGGGCATAGGTTTAAGGTGAGAGGGGAGAGATACAAAAGGGTCCAAAGGGGCATTTTTTTCACAGAGGGTGGTGAGTGTCTGAAACAAGCTGCCAGAGGTAGTAGTAGAGGCGGGTACAATTTTGTATTTTAGAAAGCGTTTAGATAGTTACATGGGTAAGATGGGTATAGAGGGATATGGGCCAAATGCGGGCAGTTGGGACTAGTTTAGGGGTTTTAAAAAAAAGGGTGGCATGGACAAGTTGGGCCGAAAGGTCTGTTTCCATGCTGTAAACCTCTATGACTCAATGAGATATTTTACAGCCATGCATCCAGGGATCATCTGGCCATCAAGTCAGTTGAGGGCATTAGTTGCCTTATTTTGATTTTCCCCCCCATCTCAGTATATCTAAGATGTTGTGGGCTACATCAGCTTGTCGACCTCCACCTATTTAAATTGATGTGGTGATGCTGGTGTTGGATTGGGGTGGGCACAGTAAGTAGTCTCACAACACCAGGTTAAAGTCCAACAGGTTTATTTGGAATCACGAGCTTTCGGAGCACAGCTCCTTCATCAGGTGAGTCCACTCAGCGCTCCGAAACCTCGTGATTCCAAATAAACCTGTTGGACTTTAACCTGGTGTTGTGAGATTTCTTACTATTTAAATTGACTTAACTCCGGATTTACAATAGGCTTGTATCGCAATACCACCCAGCTACAGTTCCAGCCATGCAGTGGCACCATTGGACTGTTAGACTTTTCCTTCAGTGGACATTATTAGCACTCTTTGATGAAAAAATGTCCCCAATATTTCCCCAAATTTCGATTTTGTCCTCTGATCATATTCGCTTGTAAACTTAGCTTACCTCTGGCTCAAGGAGATTGTAATAGAGTGTTGCAAAATCAGATTTCTCCAACTAGACAGGCATTAAGTCATTTGAGTAAATAGACTGAACTGGAGAGATGCAGAATACAGTCCCTGCAGTCATATAGCTCTTTGTTTATCATGGCTACTGGTGCACTTATCGCCAGCTACTAAACCGAATGAGTGATTTGATGATTAACATTAGGTAATTAGTCTGTATTGTTGTGATCTGGCTGGGGAGTTTTCCCACTGTCCAACATCCAGTGGCGAATATAAAAGGTTGGTTTTTGCCCCGAGCATGCTTGGGACATTACACAGACAAGTGACAGGTGTCCTGTCCACATAGATTTATCTTCCGGCAGCAGGAGGCGCTCACAGCCCAGGAGGCAGACGGACAATGTTTCAACTTGTCTGACTGGCTGTCAGTTTAATTTGGGAAGGCTGACTGGCGAATCAGCCATTTCGCAAGCAATAAACTCTGTGCACATGCCACTGCTCCTGAGGATTGGCCGGTACGAAAACGTTGACATCACTTAATTAAACATTATTGAGTGTTTATTTACTGCCTACTGATAATGTGTGTTTACATTTGAATGTTTATTCCCACATGTTCCTAATTCATACTCATTTTATTCAAAGTATTCATTAAACTGGCATATTAATATGCTGTTGACACCAGCGTGTCGGAGTTCTATTTTTTTTCTTGAGGGAAGCAGCAGTCAACATGCAAGGATTTCCTGTTTACAACACTGCAGGGGGAAAGTTTCAACCAAGAGGAACTACAGTTTGTTGCTGTCACATGCAGCAACACATGATGTTCCGCTCCATCTGCCTCATTATCCTTTGTATCAATATGTACACAACTCTTTTAATGTTGGATAGCTTAGATTAAAGTAAACAAACCTCGCTCTAATTCAGATGCCAGTTTGCCCTTAGATTTAATCCAATAAGCACCAACAAGGGAGATGGTTTTAATCTTCCCCAACTCAGAATGGCTGGAGCAGTTATTACACAATTCCCTGGAGTCCACAGCCGGAGTTCCTTCCAGCAATCACATTGGAATTTATTTTCTAAAATATCCTTACGATCAATTGGAAAGGATGGTGCAAAGTGCATCTTTTTTAACCAGTTACTGAAATTAGGCTTTGGGGGAATTTTTACTTGTTTAATGTTGATGTGGAGTTGCCGGCGTTGGACTGGAGTAATGTTTAATGTTGACAGTGATTTTGTGCTAAATAAATACTCATTGCCTGTGGGGGAAAAGAAAGTCACAGAGGAGACTCACTGGATGGGTTGGATTAATCTCAGCTGCAAACAGCTTGTTTGTGCACTGAACTGGATAAGTTGAAATTTCATACTGTTATGAGTACCGAGATCCAGGGCTGAAAGTCCTTGTACCTTTTTCAGGAGTAAACAAATGTAGTATATTGACTGTTTCCCCATCTATCTTCCCATGAGACACAACTCCTGTCTACAAAAGTGGCAAACATGGATCTCGCAAGTTGTACGTTCTGTTCCCAAAGTGTGGCTCTCAGCACTTGGCACGGATTCAGTGATGCTGTGAGAAATACAATAGGATAGCAGAGCGAGAGTATCCCATCTGTTCCGGCCTTGTTAAATAAGTGTTTTTTAGTCAGTTTTGGCTTGAACATGTAAGCAGTTGGTTTTGGCCATGTTGTTAGCGAGTTCTTCAGCACAGACTCTGCTTTTGATTCCCTCACCACCTGACGCAGTCCCAGTCTCACAGCTCTGGCCTTTAGGACCCGGTCAACATGGTCTATGGTCAACAGGGCTGGGTTTGCCTTTGTTGTTTCTGGTGCCAGGTCGATGCCAGGGGTCTGTCCAGTTTCATTCCCATTCATTCATACACTGAATGGTTTGTTAGGCTGTTCCAGAGAGCAGTTTTGAGTCACCCACATTGCTGTGGGTCTGGAGTCACATGTAGGAAAGGAAGACAGATTTCCTAAAGGCATTAGTGAACAAGATGGGTTTCCGTGACAATCGACAATGGTTTCATGGTCATCATTAGACTAATTCCAGATATTTTATTGAGTTTTTAAAATTCCACCATCTGCTATAGTGGGATTCGAACAGAGCATTACCCAGGGTCCCTGGATTACTAGTCAAGCAACGATACCACTGTGCCACCACCTCCTCAACAAGAGGGAAAAACATACTTGACCTCATCCTCACCAACCTGCCTGTCACAGATGGATATGTCCATGACAGTATTGGTAGGAGTGACCAACTCACTGTTCTTGTCGAGATGAAATCATCGTCTTCATGTTGAGATTACCCTTCATCGTGTTGTGTGGCACTACCACTGTGCTAAATGGGATAGACTTCAAACAGATCTAGCAACTCAAAACTGGACATCCAAGAGGCGCTGTGGACCATCAGCAGCAGAATTTTGTACCAAGCATAATTTGCAACCTCATGGCCTGGCATATCCCCCACTCTGCCATTACCACCAAGCCAGGGATCAACTCTGGTTCAATGAAGAGTGCAGGAGGGCAGGCCAGGAGCAACAGCTGGAGTATCTAAAAATGAGGTGTTAACTTGGTGACGCTACAACACAGGACTACTTGCATGCCAAACAGCATAAGCAACACGTGATCGCAAAGCTAAGCAATTCCATAACCATTGGATCAGATCCTGCTCTGCAGTCCTGCCACATCCAGCCATGACTGGTGCTGGACTATTAAACATCTCCCCATCCTCAATGCTGGAGGAGCCCAGCACATCGGTGCAAAAGATAGGCTGAAGCATTTGCAACAATTTTCAGCCGGAGGTGTTGAATGGATGATCCATCTTGGCCTCCTTCAGAGGTCTCCAGCCAATTTGATTCACTCTGCGAGATATCAAGAAACAGCTGAAGGCACTGGATACTTTAAAGTCTATGGGTTCTGGCAATATTTCAGCAAAAGTACTGAAGACTTGTGCTCCAGAATTTGCCGTGCCCCTAGCCAAGCTGTTCCAGTACAGCTACACAATGGCTACCCAGCAATGTAGAAAATATATTCTGTGCACAAGAAACAGGACAAATCCAACCCAGCCAATTACCGCTCCATCAGTCTACTCTTGAACATCAACCAAGTGATGGAAGGGGTCATCAACAGTGCTATAAAATGGCACTTATTCAGCAATAACCTGCTCACGGACTCTCAGTTTGGGTTCTGTCAGGGTCACTCAGCTTCTGACCTCATTGCAACCTTGGTACCGATATGGACAAAAATGCTGAACTCCAGAGGTGAGGTGAGAAAGACAGCATTTGACCAAGTATAGCATCATGGAGCTCGAGCAAACCTGGAGTCAAAGGGAATCGGGGAACACCCTCTGCTGGTTGGAGCCATACCTGGCACAAAGGAAGATGGTTGGGATGGATGGAAGTCAATCTTCTCAACTCCAGGACATCTCTGCAGGAGTTCCTCAGGATAGTGTCCTAGGCTCAACCATCTTCAGCTGCTTCATCAGTGACCTTCCTTCCATCATAAGGTCAGAAGTGGAATGTTTGCTGATGATTGTACAATGTTCAGCACCATTCGCGACTCCTCAGATACTGAAGCAGTCCATGTTCAAATGCAACAAGATCTGGACAATATCCAGGCTTGGGCTGACAAGTGGCAAATAACATTGCCTGACACATTCGTAATGTGAATGATCATCTCAAACAAGAGAGGATCTAACCATCACTCCTTAACATTCAATGGCATTACCAGCACTAAATCCCCCACTATCAACCTCCTGGGGATTGCCATTGACAAGAAACTGAACTGGACTAGCCATGTAAATACTGTGGCTACAAGAGCAGGTCAGAGGCTGGGAATCTTGCAGCAAGTAACTCACCTCCTGACTCCCCAAAGCCTGTCCACCATTTTTACAAGGCAAGTCAGGGGTGTAATGAAATACTCTCCACTTGCCTGGATGAGTGCAGCTCAAGAAGCTCAACGCCATCCAGGACAAAGCAGCCTGCTTGATTGGCACCTCTTTCACAAATATTCAATCCCTCCACGACCAACGAACAATGGCAGCCGTGTGTACCATCTACAAGATGCACTTCAGAAACTCACTCAGATTCCTTAGACAGCACCTTCCAAACCCCACGACCACCACCATCTAGAAGGACAAGAGCAGCAGATATATGGGAGCACCACCACATGGAGGTTCCCCTTCAGGTCACTCACCATCCTAACTTGGAAATATATCGCTGTCGCTGGGTCAAAATCCTGTAATTTCCTCTCTAACAGCACCATGGGTGTACCTACCTCGGGGACTGCACTGGTTCAAGAAAGCAGCTCATCACCACCTTCTCACGGGCAACTAGGGTTGGGCAATAAATGCTGGTCTCGCCAGCGATGCCCACATCCCGTAAATACATTTTTAAAATCTCTACTCTTGAGCAGTGTCCGGTTCAGAGTTGGTGCTTGGGTAAGAACATTCCCAACATCCAATGCAGCAGGGAATGAGCTAACTATTATTACCTGCAGCGGAGATACTGGTTTAGTGTTTGTCGAAGAAAATGTTTCTACCTCTGACAGAGAATGAGGGAAAGGCATCAGTGGGAGGGACTGGATGAAAGGAGTGTGCAATCCAGCTTTCAGGAAGTGAAGCAAATCAGGAGTCGGTCATACTGGCAAATTGGGGAGTTATACTTGTGTTGGTTCAGACTGCAGTGGGAATATCAGCAAGGAAATAAATGAAGGAAATTACTTGCATATTTATAACTCCAGGATGTGCAAGGTGCTTTATAGCCAACGATGTAATTTTTAAGTGCAGTCACTGTTGTGATTATGGGCAACATGATAGTCAGTTTGGACACAGCAATGTCGCACCAACAGTAATGAGATAGGCCAGATAAACTGTTCATTGAGGAATAAATATTGACCAAAACACCAGGGACAACTGTCTTTGAGATGGTGCATGGGATCTTTTCGATCCACATGAGAAAGCCTGCATGCATAATATTGAGACTCTTTACAGTCTCTGCATCTGTACCTTGAGCTTTGACCAATTTGCCAACTCTTCTCTTTATTGCAATAGCAAATACATTACCTTCATCATGTTTTATGTGGCTCAGTGGGTCACACTCTCACCCCTGAGTCAGAAGGTTCTGCGATTTAGTCCCACTTCAGAGCTTGAACATTAGGACGGAGGCTGACACTCCACTGCCATACTGAGGGAGTGCTACAATATTAGAGGTGTTCTCTTCTGGATGAAGGCCTCTCGGGTGGTTGTAAAAGATCCCATGACACTATTTGAAAGAAGAGCAGTGAGTTATCCCAGTTTCCTGGCCAATATTTATCCCTCAATCAACATTGCAGAAACAGATTATCTGGTCCTTATTGTATTGATGTGGGGATGCCGGCGTTGGGCTGGGGTAAACACCGTAAGAAGTTTAACAACACCAGGTTAAAGTCCAACAGGTTTATTTGGTAGCAAAAGCCACACAAGCGTTCGGAGCTCCAAGCCCCTTTATCTCATGGAGCTCCGAAAGCTTGTGTGGCTTTTGCTACCAAATAAACCTGTTGAACTTTAACCTGATGTTGTTAAACTTCTTACCTTATTGTATTGCCATGTTTGTGGGAGTTCTCTGTGCACATGTTAGCCGGAATTCTCCCACCCCGCTCGCCACTGAAATTTTAGTGGGTGGGCGGGTTGCAGACAATGTGAAACCCCATTGACAGTGGGCAGAAATTTCCGGCTTTTAGACCAGCGTGGCTGGAGAATTCCGTCCGTTGACTGTTGTGTTTCCTACATTATAAAAAGGATTGCAATTAAAAGAAATACATCATTGGCTATGACGTATTTCTTTTAGAATGGTCGGTGGCCAGGCACTATATAAATGCAAGTCTTTCTTTATCTACACTGCCTGATTACAAAAAATAGTAATGAATGAAAGCAAAGGGCATGCAGAGAACAATTTTATAAATTTAAGACTGGCATTCATTTCTGTCGGTATTTCTTCCCACCCATTTTCTGGCCTTAAATTAGCCCCAAACACGTACACCATGTGTTGCTGTCAAGAGGATGGAATGTGTGGACCATCCCCTGGTCAATTCTGCTGCCAATGTCAATGGCATTCTGTGGTTACCCTGTATGAACTGTATTCGATAAGACAGGAATGAGCCCTCCCAAAATCCTTCTCATGGTTTGTTCAGGAAATTGGGGAAGTGCGCTGTCTGGTGCAGTGATACAAATAACTTTTTGTCAAGGCCACAGACCTCTTCATCCATCCAATATTTTCTTTGAAGTCTACTTGCAGAAATGTTGGCAGCATGGACTGATGAGGCTGACAAAATACCACGGAGCTAGCTCCTTATTTCAGGGATGACATTCTGGACTGTTGTTAAATGGGGGTCAAGCACTTGACGACGGAAGGAAGGTGACAGGACAATAATTTTTCATGAACACAGCCCTTTCACTTGCTGCATGGAAACCAAGGTCATCTTCAGCCTGTTTTCACCGGTATGAGGAGAGACTAAGTTGGTTAGAATTATATTCACTGGAGTTTAGAAGAGTAAGAAGGGATCTCACAGAAAATTATAAATTCTAACAGGATTAGACAAGGCAGATTCAGAAAGAATGTTCCCACTGGTGGGAGAGTCCAGAACTAGGGGTCACAGTTTGAGGATAAGGGGTAAACCTTTTAGAACTGAGGTGAGGAGAAATTTCTTCACCCAGAGGGTGGTGAATGTGTGGAATTCACTGCCATAGAAAGTAGTTGAGGCCAAAACATTGTCTGATTTCAAGAAGAAATTAGATATAGCTCTTGGGGCTAAAGGCATCAAGGGATTTGGGGGGGGAAGGGAAGGATCAGGATATTGAATTTGATGATCAATATGAATGGTGGAGCAAACTCGAAGGGCCGAATGGCCTACTTCTGCTTCTAATTTCTATGTAAGTGAGGGGGGGTGCAGAAAAAGGAAACCAAATCATGGAATCATACAGGAGGCCTTGGAGCCCATCATATCTGTGCCAGCTCTTTGAACGAGTTTTTCAATAAACTAGATGCCCCTGCTCTTTCATATAGGCCTTCAAGTAATTATCTAATTCCCTTTGGCAAGTTACTGTTGAATCTGTTTCCACCATCTTTCCAGGCAATGCTTTCCAGCTCACAACAACTCACTGCATTAAATAAAATTATAAAGTAAAAAGTACAGGTACACAAGAGTTTCATTAATATGCAGCAGTGAACCAAACATGGGTGGATTAGCATTAGCTGTGGCTTATTTCCTGATTATCTGTAGCTTTATCATCTGATGCCTTATCTCTTTATGTCCCTCTTGGCTCAAACAGTCCCTGGAGCTAGTGTTGTTCCCTTTCTTTGATGTGGAGATGCCGGCGTTGGACTGGGGTAAACACAGTCGGAAGTCTCACAACACCAGGTTAAAGTCCAACAGGTTTATTTGGTAACACAAGCCACTAGCTTTCAGAGCGCTGCTCCTTCATCAGATGAGTGGAAGGAAGCATGATACTGTTAACCTGGCTGCTCCAGGATAAGTGAGAGCTACATTAAAATGGTAAAGGCTATGTACTCTTTGGGGATACTGAATCTCAGCAAAGTCATGCAGTTATATTCCTGAGTGATATCTCCGAACCTCCTGCCTCAGGATTGTGATTTTGTGCTTGTATCAACCGTGCTGGCAACTCCCCCACTTTTGTTTGCTCACCAAGCACCTTCCGAACCCACAACCTCAGCCACCTAGAAGGACAAGGGCAGCAGATGTGTAGGAACACCACCACCTGCAAGTTAACCTCCCAAGTCGCTTACCATCCTGACTTGGAACTATATGGCCATTCCTTCACTGTGACAGTCAAAATCCTGGAACTCGCTTCCTGACAGCACTGTGGGTGTACCTACACCACATGGACTGCAGCCGTTCAGGAAGGCGGCTGACCACCATCTTTCCGAGGGCATCCCTCACATTATGTAGTCCACATTAGCAGTGTCACATCAACAATGACATTGTGACTAAAGGTTCTCCACTAACCTTGTAAACTGTATGATTTGTGTTTTCATTTGCACTATGGATACTCGAATCGTCCGTTAGTTTCTCTAGCAAAGGGGCTGGGACAGCATAAATAACATTCAGACTCACTCACAAGCAGGGTGAACAGTGAAGAGTGAGAAAGAGAAATAAAAAGAGACAAAGAAAAAAGATTTTCATTCAACCGGTCAAAACCGAGTTCTAGTCCAGGGGCTGCTCCGGACGCGCACACAATCTGAAGCGTTTGGACTATTCCTACATGTCACATTTTTGGAATATTAAAGATTATTCATTGCACAAACATTACACACACAGGCGTGGCTCTGCAAAGTCCTCAGAGTGAAAACGACCAGAAATTCAATTAGTGCTCAGTTGTCCTGCAAAGGTTGTCCCTAATGATAGTCATATGCTAAGATCCATGTGCCAGCTGTACATAGCTGAAGCTCCGTGCAACTATCCCAGTTATGTTAATCCAAGTGGGTAATGACATTCAGAGTCTGAGGGAGGGGTTGTCTGGAAGTTGTGAATGCCCTTTGTTAAATTGGTTATTCGGAAAATCTGCTGTAAACATTCTAAAATAACTGAATCAGAGAAATGCCGTGTGGTGGTGTTTTTTTTCGAACTGGCATGCAAACAGGATAATGCCTTCAGCACCGCTTGAAAGTTAATTTTACTGCAACTTTCCAGTTACTCATACTTCTGCATTAACGGTATTTGTGGCCTAGGCAAAGAAGATGTAAATGCAACTGTCATATTTTCCTCCTCTTGCCGAAGAAATGACTCCTGAGAATCTTTTGAATACTGGGTGGTTTTATTTCAAATTACGTGACACAATTCAAAACCAGAATATTAAAGAGCTGATGCCTTACTGAAAGAGGTGTGCAGTGAATCTGTCAGTGTGTGTGTTTATAAATGACAGGCAGCATAAACCGCATGGAAATCTATTATTGTGCCACTTACACATTATATCATGGTAATGAAAATGGCTTTGCTCCTTCCCCAAGCTTACAGAAGCTTACATCTTAAGACAACAGCATTATTTGAATCTACTTTTGGAAATATCTTTAGAGAATGGTGTGGTTTTAAACACACAGACTTATTTAAAGCTTCTGGTCTAATAAGACACCGTTGAAAGGTGCGTGGTTATTTATGACTGGACAAAATAATGGCGAGTCCTGCAGATTGCAGAGGCTTGCTGTGCACCGCTCCGAAGCTACCACCCGAGTGCGCTGTGAATTCCACTGGGGAAGTTAAAAAAAACAGTCAAGGTTAATGACGGATGAGTTTGGTGAGGATCACACTCCACCAGGGAGGGAGGAGGAGAGAGAGAGAGAGCAGAAGATTTAGTGTCTAATATTTCTGAGAAAATGTAAGGGTGGAGCAAATCAGTCTGCTGGGAGATGGAATTGTTTATGTGGACAAGAGGTTAGACAAAGACAAAATGGTTGAGGAACTAATGGAGTGGGGAGAGAGCAAGCAGCTAAAAAGGTCCCTTCGGCAGTGGGTGTTCAACATGAACAACAAATCTGTCAAACCCTCGGTTAAACAGACCAAGAATCCTAACAAAGTAACACATCTGTCAATGCAGACACCTTCCTTAGTCACCCTGCACATGGCTGTTCTATATCCTACTTTCCTGAGCCCAAGCAAGGTATATGTCAAATGCGACACCGATAATGGGATTATATTTATAAAAAATGTATTTCTGCCTTTCTTTTGAACATATTTTTCTCTGTCATTCTTTGATAGTTTTCCTTCCCCCTCTATATCTTTCTTTAAACTGACAGGGCATGTGGGTAGATCAAAGGCTTCCTCCAACATCCTGTCACTGAAAGGAAACATGTTCTCTGTGGAACCACAGGAGAATGTTGAATTTCCACCCATTCAGGTCACGATTCTATGCTTTTGTTTACACAGGGCAGACTGAGATTTTGTTCGTAATTCGTTTTACTTCATAATTGAGTTTGAACTGTTAATGTTCCGCCTGATCGTAGGGCTAAACCCATATTTAAATTGCCCGTCAGAGTGATGGATTTTATCCCTCCCGGGCTGGATTTGACTGGGAGATCCCGGAGGTGAACAAAGGGTACGATTCCACTCCAAGCCTTTTGCACAAGAGCAGTTTAACATCAGCACAAACCACATCAGGCTGTCAATCTGATCAAGCAGCTCCGGATAAAAAGACAAGGGAAATTCATAACACCTTCCACCAGCAGAATTCAGGCATGTTAGGATCTAAAACTGCCAGATCTAGCAAACAGCATTGAAAAGAACTATGCGTAACCTTCCTTCTGTGTTATTTACATTAAAGGCACTGTGTCTCTTGATTCCTATACTTATGTCAAATATACAGCTACAAACAAAGGCACTAAAAACCAAACCACGCTGATAACTTATTATTTTAAATGAATGCAGGGATATGTTAAAAGTTTTACTTTGTTGATTTGATCTGTCTCTAATGTTGCCAGGACTGTTTTTTTTTAAATTTCGGACTCCACGAAGCTAGCACTTCGTCACTGAGTGTTTAATGCAGCATTAAATGTTATTATTAATAAACATTAATGAGAATGTTGTGGCAATTCTTTCAGCAGCAGAGGCATTAGGTTAAAGTTACTATTAATGTACATGAAATTAATAAGCTGCACATCTAAAATTAATAAACCTCTGCTTAGTGTCACAATAGCATTCTGCACTAGGGTATTAACGTATAGAATATCAGAACAAACCCACCTTGGCTAAATATCGCCCCATCAGTCTAGTCATGATCACCACCAAAGTGATGGTAGGGGAAGACAGTGCTATCAAGTAGCACTTACATTCTAGTAAGCTGCTCACTGACATTCAGTTTGGCTTCCTCCAGGGTCACTGAGCTTACATCCTTGGTTCAGACATGGACGAAAGAGCTGAACTCAAGAGGTGAGATATCGGCGACTGCCCTTGATATCAAAGCAGCATTTGACTGAATATGGCATCAAGGAGCCTCAGCAAAATTGAAGTCAGTGGGAACGGGGAAATCTCTCTATTGGTTGGCGTCATACCTGGAACAAAGGACGATGGCTGTGGTTGTTGGAGGTTGATCATCTCAGTCCCGAGATGTCATTGCAGGAGTTCCTCTGGATAGTGTCCTAGGCCGAACCATCTTCAGCCGTTTCATCAAAGACAATTGATAAATCCATCAAACGGTCAGAAGTGGGGATGTTCGCTGATAACAATCAGTGTTGTTCAAAACTCCTCAAATACTGAAGCAGTTGGTGTCCATAAGCAGCAAGACCTGGACAACACTCAGATTAGGGTTGATAAGTGGCAAGTTACATTTGTGCCACACAAATATCATGCAATAACCAACAATCTCCAACAATCTAACCATCTTCCCATGACATTCATCATTAAATCCCCCACTATCAACACCCTGGAGTTATCAAAAGCCAGCATTTGTTGCCCTTCCCAATTGCCCTTGAACTGAATGGTTTTCTCGGCCATTTCAGAGGGCAGCTAAGAGTCAACCACATCGTCGTGCGTCTGGAGTCACACATAGGCCAGACCAGGTAAGGATGGCAGATTTCCTTCCCAAAAGGACATTAGTGAACCAGATGGGTTTGTATGACGATTGATGATAGCTTCATGGTCACCGTTACTGATTTATATTTCAGATTTTATTATTTGAATTTAAATTCCACCAGCTGCTAACCACATCATAAATCTGGGCCTCTGGATTACCAGCCCTGTGACATTACCACTGTCATGATGTGGAGATGCCGGCGTTGGGCTGGGGTAAACACAGTAAGAGTTTTAACAACACCAGGTTAAAGTCCAACAGGTTTATTTGGTAGCAAATGCCATTAGCTTTCGGAGCGCTGCTCCTTCGTCAGATGGAGATATCCATTCCATCTGACGAAGGAGCAGCGCTCCGAAAGCTAATGACATTTGCTACCAAATAAACCTGTTGGACTTTAACCTGGTGTTGTTAAAACTCTTACTGACATTACCACTGTGCCACTGTCTCCCCCCAATGAATGAGGTATTATTTTTTTGACTATAATTTTTTCTGCACACTTTTTTACATAAATATTTATTTTTATCAACTTCACAGTTTTGTTTTTTCACACTTTCTGCCTGTTGTTGGCACCACTATCACTGTCATAATTTGGGTGGGATTTGCAGATGAGTTCTGCAGGGATTGTCTCACCTACCTACATGTGTTAGCTGCATTGTTCAGTGTGTGCAGTTGTACTTCAGATGTTGTACGCTGTCATATTTCTGAAATACAGGAAACACAAACACATGGTGAGATTATTAGGCAGACAAGGTGAGAGGACTACAACTATCATTCATAATACTTACTTGTTAATTTTATTATCCTCAAGTTTCTCCCCTCCTACCCATGGGTATGAATACAGGCACTTTTCCTCCTCTCTTGGCAGAACGGTGGAAAGGGATCTGGGTGGTTGTACTGCTGGTTTGCGGTGGACAGAAAGGATCGAGCATGTGGACATAAAGAAAGAGGATGTGTTGGAACTATTGAATGGCATCAAGGTTGGTAAGTCGCCGGGACCGGATGGGATGTACCCCAGGTTACTGTGGGAGGCGAGGGAGGAGATTGCGGAGCCTTTGGCGATGATCTTTGCATCGTCGATGGAGACGGGAGAGGTTCCGGAGGATTGCAGATGTGGTCCCTATATTCAAGAAAGGGAAAAGGGACAGCCCGGGAAATTACCGACCGGTGAGTCTAACCTCAGTGGTTGGTAAGTTGATGGAGAGGATCCTGAGAGACAGGATTTATGATCATCTAGAGAAGTTTAGTATGATCAAAAGTAGTCAGCACGGCTTTGTCAGGGGCAGGTCGTGCCTTACGAGCCTGGTTGAGTTCTTTGAAAATGTGACCAAACACATTGACGAAGGAAGAGCGGTGGATGTGGTCTATATGGACTTCAGCAAGGCGTTCGATAAGGTCCCCCATGCAAGACTTCTTGAGAAAGTGAGAGGGCATGGGATCCAAGGGGCTGTTGCCTTGTGGATCCAGAACTGGCTTGCCTGCAGAAGGCAGAGAGTGGCTGTGGAGGGGTCTTTCTCTGCGTGGAGGTCAGTGACCAGTGGAGTGCCCCAGGGATCTGTTCTGGGACCCTTGCTGTTTGTCATTTTCATAAATGACCTGGATGAGGAAGTGGAGGGATGGGTTGGTAAGTTTGCTGACGACACCAAGGTAGGTGGTGTTGTGGATAGTTTGGAGGGATGTCAGAAGTTGCAGCGAGATATAGATAGAATGCAAGACTGGGCGGAGAAGTGGCAGATGGACTTCAACCCGGATAAGTGTGTGGTGATCCATTTTGGCAGATCCAATGGGATGAAGCAGCAGTATAATATGAAGGGTACCATTCTTAGCAGTGTAGAGGATCAGAAGGACCTTGGGGTCCGGGTCCATAGGACTCTTAAATCGGCCTCGCAGGTGGAGGATGCGGTCAAGAAGGCGTACGGCGTACTAGCCTTCATTAATCGAGGGATTGAGTTTAGGAGTCGGGAGATAATGCTGCAGCTTTATAGGACCCTGGTTAGACCCCACTTGGAGTACTGCGCGCAGTTCTGGTCACCTCATTACAGGAAAGATGTTGAAGCCATTGAAAGGGTGGAGAGGAGATTTACAAGGATGTTGCCTGGATTGGGGGGCATGCCTTATGAGGATAGGTTGAGGGAGCTTGGTCTCTTCTCCCTGGAGAGACGAAGGATGAGAGGTGACCTGATAGAGGTTTACAAGATGTTGAGAGGTCTGGATAGGGTAGACTCTCAGAGGCTATTTCCAAGGGCTGAAATGGTTGCTACGAGAGGACACAGGTTTAAGGTGCTGGGGGGTAGGTACAGAGGAGATGTCAGGGGTAAGTTTTTCACTCAGAGGGTGGTGGGTGAGTGGAATCGGCTGACGTCGGTGGTGGTGGAGGCAAACTCGTTGGGGTCTTTTAAGAGACTTCTGGATGAGTACATGGGATTTAATGGGATTGAGGGCTATAGATAGGCCTAGAGGTGGGGATGTGATCGGCGCAACTTGTGGGCCGAAGGGCCTGTTTGTGCTGTGGCTTTCTATGTTCTATGTTCTATCTATGTTCTATGTTTAACTATTCTCTCAGCCTCTCCAGCATAGTGGGGTATTCACAACTACTCCTGGTTCTACTAGAGGAGGTTTGTACTTATATACTGCCTCTCACAAGCTCAGCATGTTCCCAAATCACCAGAAAGCCAGTACTCTAGCAGTGACAGTTTTAGATTAGGAAGTGTGGCAACCAATTTACACACAGCAAGATCATATAATCAGCAATATAACAATGATCAGATAATCAGATTTTAGGTGTCAGTTGAAGGATGGGATGGGAACACCACCCTCCAAGCCGCACACCATCCTGACTTGGATCTATAACCGTCAATCGTTCACTGTCACTGGGTCAAAAGCCTGGAACTCGCTCCCTAACAGCACTGTGGGATAGCTACACCACATGGACTGTGAAAGAAGTCGGATCACCGGTACCTTCTCAATGGCAATTACGGATGAGCAATAAATGCCAGGCTAGCAAATGACGTTCACATTCCATGAATGAATAAATAAAAATATTTATCCACTTCTCCCATAAAAGACGCAGTCATTTCGGCCTCAATCACTCCCTTTGGCAAAGCAATCAAACTCCAATCTTTATAACAATTTTAAATTGAGGGTCCCCTCCCCAATCTAGTTACCATACCAAAATCTCGCAGAATTTTCAAAACCAATGTCAAATTTCCTCTTACAGAAATTCTCAGGAAATAATTTCTTTCCTATTTGTTTTCTGCCCCAGGAGGATGTGAATCTGATGGATGTTCATAAGACAAATGATAATTTGGTCTTTCAATGTTGGGACATAGCAAGATGGTGCTGTGGTGTAACTGTGTCCCAGGCAGTGCCACAAGCTGGGCGGATATGGACCTGTTCCACATTTTAAGTCATGGGGGGAGACAGAAAGCAAGAGGTGAGGCATTTACTCAGCGAGATGGAAAATTGGAGGTTGGTTAATCTTGAGCAGTCAGACATTCTTCTGAGTGGTACATTAAGAACTGCAAAGACCTGTGAACAAACGCTGTAAGCTAATTGGGTGCAATTTTCACAAACCTGCTGAAACATTGTGACCATAAGCAGGTCAGGAAACTGTCTGAATCTCCAGGAAAGGTTCAACAGGCCGTATCTCTTTCTTCCTTAAAAAAAACGGAAGAGTAACCTAACTGAGGTCTTTAGAAATAGAAATCATAGAAATCCTACAGTGCAGAAGGAGACCATTCGGCCCATCGAGCCTGCACCGACCATAATCCCACCCAGGCCCTACCCCCACATATTTACCCGCTAATCCCTCTAACCTACCCATCCCAGGACTCTAAGGGGCAATTTTTAACCTGGCCAATCAACCTAACCCACACATCTTTGGACTGTGGGAGGAAACCGGAGCACCCGGAGGAAACCCACGCAGACACGAGGAGAATGTGCAAACTCCACACAGACAGTGACCCGAGCCGGGAATCGAACCCGGGACCCTGGAGCTGTGAAGCAGCAGTGCTAACCACTGTGCTACCGTGCCGCCCATAAACACAGAAACCCATAAACTTTGAAATTACGAAAGGTTTTTGATGGAAAGGATAACAGAAAGAATGTTTCTTCTCGTGGTGAAGGGAGTAACCAGAGGTCATCAAAATAAGACGACCATTCAGAAATCCAATAGGATCTTCTTTCCCCAAAGAGTGGTGAGAATGTGGAACCCACCACCTCAGGAAGTGGTTGAAATGACTAATATAGATACATTAAAGGGGAACCTAGACAAGCCTATGCTGGAGAAGGGAATAGAGAATTCGATGTTAAATTGACATCAGAAAAGATGGAAGGTGTCTCAAGTGGAGAATAAATACCAGCATTGGTATCGGGCCAAATGGCCTGTTTCTGCTGGCTTTGCCATGACTGTCTAACTGAGTATTCATGATGTGGAAATGCCGGCGTTGGACTGGGGTAAAAACAGCAAGAAGTCTCACAACACTAGGTTAAAGTCCAACAGGTTTATTTGATAGCACAAGCCCAACCAGTCAGGGAGTGTGGACAGGATGATGTGCTGGATCTATCAAAGGAAGGGTTTCTAATTAAAGAGACCAGGGTCTGGGCTAAAATGGCTCACTGCACATGGATGTTAGAGGCTGCAGCAACTACAGGAATAAAGAGGAGACCAGAAAAGGTTGTTCCCTGCATATCTCATTCTTACCTGGAGGCCCTGCTATGTGAAAAGGTTCTCGTAGATTTTATTAGCTCAGCTGGGGACCATGCTAAACTATGAGAGTTTGGAAATAGCACCTATTTGGTAGATTGCATCAGCTTTTGATGGTGACTGTGAGGTAAGCTCTTCCAAGGACAGGAGGATGAGGTCAATCTCTCTGCCTAAGCAGCTGTGGACAGAAGTGACTGAGGAAGTCAGCAGAGTCATGTGTTCCCTCCAACCTTGAGACAAGGGTCCAGAGCCTTGAATGGGTGGGAATGGTGAATGACGTAACAATTCCCGGAGCCAAGCCCCACATTCGGACATTCCCAGACACAGTATTCCTCAGGATTGTCTGCTACCCTGAGATAGACATGTCACAGGAAATGATCCTCAGCCTATAGACCTGTGTTGGGAGTCCCATCTCCTTGGAATTGGGTCTCTGTGCCTATGATGCAGGAGAAGGCAGCTGGTGCTGCTGTTGATGTTGTTGCTGCTCTTGATCTCCCAAGCTGTGGGGAAGGCTAACCGTAGGGAATTGCAGCTAAAGGTGAGTGAAACGCAAGACAGGAGAACTTACCCCTAAGAAATTTGCAATCTGTCAAATACTGAAATCTTTCTCTAAGAAGTGTTGTCTCACCTGGCCATGGCTACAGCTCTTCAGTTTCACTGAAGAAGCTGCCCCCCTGCGTGCACGCACTCTGGTGAGTTTCACACAGTTCAGGAAGTTACTCTGTGGCCTGTGAAAACCTGAATCCTTGTTTAAAACAGAACCTAATGACCTAGTTGAATATTTAAAAGTCTTTGGCACAGTGGTTAGCACTGCTGCCCCACAGTGCCAGGGACCCAGGTTCAATTCTGGCCTCAGGCCACTGTCTGTGCGGAGTTTGCACATTCTCCCCGTGTCTGCATGGGTCTCCTCCGGGTGCTCCGGTTTCCTCCCACAGTCCAAAGATGTGCAGGTTTGATCGATTGGCCATGGTAAATTACCCCTTATGTCAGGGGGATAAGCAGGGTAAATATGTGGGGTTACGAGAATAGGGTCCAAGTGGGATTGGGGTCAGTGCAGACATAATGGGCCGAATGGCCTCCTTCCGCACTGTAAGGGTTCTATGATTTACTCGACAGATACACAGGGTTGCCCTGCTTGCTTTCAAACCCACCCAAAAGAGGGTGGGATGATATCAGGATCTTGACCCAATATCACTTTTAGAGGATTTAGCTCCCGGTAGACACTCTTTCTCCCCTGCCTGCAAAAATTCCACCTGTTGTATTAGATCAGGTGACGGAAATCGCTCTATCACCGGAAGAATTTAACCAGAACCAACCAATTCAAAATTTCAGAGCTAAGAGCCTAAGAACCTGCTGCATACAACTGTGAAAGTCCAAACATTCTCATTCGCTCTAGCAGAGGTGCCATGCCAACAAGTCCTAATTCCTTACCTTCCCCACACTCTTCCTCCACCTTCCCAAATTAGGAAGTTGCCTCCCCATACCCTGTTTCATTTCTGTGGAGTGAAACTGTGGTCAGACTATTAAGTGTTCTGTTGACTTTAAGCACAGAGGTACATTTGACACAGAGGATGCAGGAACAAAGTAGAAAGTTCCAGTCTCCTTAACTCATTTGTTTATGGAGAGCAAAGTATGACTTGAAACAGTCACCATCAAAAGCTGACGCAAATGTGCTAAATAGGTGCTATTTCCAAACTCTCATGGTCCCCAGCTGGGCTAATAAAATCTATAACTACCTTCTCACACAGCAGCAGATTTATGGAGTTAGACCAGTTCCTGCAACTCTATACAAATAGTGAGAGCAGTTTTCCATACTCAATTGGCAGAAATGCTTTTCCATTGTCCTCTGCAGCCTCATGCCAGGATTCTTTTGAGGCCAAGACATCACCTACTGGTACTGTGTGTACTCAACAAAATTATATTTAACAGAGTTTGAAGGAGTTCAGTGGTCATTCTAGATCTGCACTCTATTTAATTTTGGACATGTGTGAAGTCAGTTTAATCCAGCTGGTGATGCTGCTTGAAGTTGGTACCTTGTAAAACAGCATGATTTCAGGTTGGGTGTTCCAGTCTGAATGAAATACGTGAGTAACCCCTGCTCAATAGTTCCAGCATTTGGTATGATATCATCTCTTACTTATGTACAGCTTATCAAGTGTGAAATATGACCTAATATTAGAATGAAACAGTCAATCCTAATGTATGGTCCAATTATAATAATGCAAGAATACTCAACCTTCACAAATTGGCAGAAGCCGGATTTAGAAATCGGGTTCTTTCTGGTTGTACAAGTATACAGTAATGATAGCAACAATGAACTGACTAGTCAGAAGTACCCGTCTTACCGTCCATGTCTCCAGGTGTACATCCAACACTTGCCCTTAAGTAGCAAGTGAACCAAAAGCCTCGAAATGCTAGATTCAGAAAAAATAGTCTTCTGTATCATGGTTACGAACACTTAAGCAGGAGTAACTTAAGACTGAAAATTACTGCACGTCAGTGACCATCTGAGGCACTCAGTCACAGTTTTGTTTGCCCGAGACCCAAAGTGCTTTCAGCACCAGTGCCAACTTTGAAATTGAGAAAAAGAAGTTCCCCGACCCATTCCAAATGTTCTTCACTATGGAAATAGAGAATGATGTGAAGGGGAAATCATGCTTGACAAATCTGTTGGAATTCTTTGAAGATGATCTCCTTTAGGCTTGCATTGGAAACAGAGAGGATCAGGCAAGCTAGGGAAGCATTTATATGGAGTAAGGGGAAATATGAAGACATAAGGCAGCAAATTAGAGGAGTAAATTGGCAGGAGGTATTCTCGGGGAAATGCACTGAAGAGAGGTGGCAGTTTTTCAAGGAATGTCTGTCTAGGGTTCTACAGGACAACGTTCCAAGCAGACAGGGAGGTGTTGGTCGGTTAAAGGAACCGTGGTGCACGAAAGCTGTGCGGGACCTAGTCGCGAAGAAAAGGAAAGCGTACAAAAGGTTCAGAGAGCTTGGCGAAGATAGGGATCTAGATGAGTATACGGCTTGTAGGAAGGGACTAAAGAAGGAAATTAGGAGAGCCAGAAGGGGTCACGAGTAGGCCTTGGCAGGTAGGATTAAGGAGAACCCTAAGGCGTTCTATAAATATGTGAAGAGTAAAAGGATGAGACGTGAAGGAATAGGGCCTATAAAAGATGAAGGTGGGAAAGTCTGTACGGAACCAGTAGAAATGGCAGAGGTGCTTAATGAGTATTTTGCCTCGGTTTTCACAGAGGAAAAGGACCTGGGTGGATGTATTGCGGGCTTGCGGTGGACTGAAAAGATAGAGTATGTGGACTTTAAGAAAGAGGTTGTGCTGGAATCTTTGAATGGCATCAAGATAGATAAGTCACCGGGTCTGGATGGGATGTACCCCAGGTTACTGTGGGAGACGAGGGAAGAGATTGCAGAGCCTCTGGCGATGATCTTTGCGTCGTCGATGGAGACGGGAGAGGTGCCGGAGGATTGGAGGATTGCGGATGTGGTTCCTATTTTCAAGAAGGGGAATAGGGATAGCCCAGGAAATTACCGACCGGTGAGTCTAACCTCAGTGGTTGGTAAGCTGATGGAGAAGATCCTGAGGGACAGGATTTATGAGCATTTAGAGAGGTTTAGTATGCTCAAGAATACTCAGCATGGCTTTGTTAAAGGCAGATTGTGCCTTACGAGCCTGGTGGAGTTCTTCGAAAATGTGACTCAACACATTGACGAAGGGAAAGCGGTAGATGTGGTTTATATGGATTTTAGCAAGGCGTTCGATAAGGTCCCCATGCAAGGCTTCTAGAAAAAGTGAGAGGGCATGGGATCCAAGGTGCTGCTGCCCTGTGGATCCAGAACTGGCTTGCCCAAAGGAGGCAGAGAGTGTGTATAGATGGGTCTTTTTCTAAATGGAGGTCGGTCACCAGTGGTGTGCCCCAGGGATCTGTTCTGGGACCCTTGCTGTTTGTCATTTTCAGAAATGACCTGGATGAGGAAGTGGAGGGATGGGTTGGTAAGTTTGCCGACGACACGAAGGTTGGTGGGGTTGTGGATAGTCTGGAGGGATGTCAGAAGTTACAGAGGGACATAGATAGGATGCAAGACTGGGCGGAGAAGTGGCAGATGGACTTCAACCCAGATAAATGCATAGTAGTCCATTTTGGCAGGTCAAATGGGATGAAGGAGTACAATATTAAGGGAAAGACTCTTAGTACTGTAGAGGATCAGAAGGACCTTGGGGTCCGGGTCCACAGGACTCTAAAATCGGCCCCGCAGGTGGAGGAGGTGGTTAAGAAGGCGTATGGTGTGCTGGCCTTTATCAATCGAGGGATTGAGTTTAGGAGTCCAGGGATAATGATGCAGCTATATAAGACCCTCATCAGACCCCACTTGGAGTACTGTGCTCAGTTCTGGTCGCCTCATTACAGGAAGGATGTGGAAAAGATTGAAAGGTTGCAGAGGAGATTTACAAGGATGTTGCCTGGATTGAGTGGCATGTCTTATGAGGATAGGCTGAGGGAGCTCGGTCTTTTCTCCTTGGAGAGACGTAGGATGAGAGGAGACCTAATAGAGGTATATAAGATGTTGAGAGGCATAGATCGGGTGGACTCTCAGAGGCTTTTTCCCAAGGTGGAAATGGCTGCTACGAGAGGACACAGGTTGAAGGTGCTGGGGGTAGGTACAGGGGAAATGTTAGGGGGAAGTTTTTCACACAGAGGGTGGTGGGCGAGTGGAATCAGCTGCCATCAGTGGTGGTGGAGGCAAACTCAATAGGGACTTTTAAGAGACTCCTGGATGAGTACATGGGACTTAATAGGATGGAGGGTTATAGGTAGGCCTAGAAGGTAGGGATATGTTCGGCACAACTTGTGGGGCCGAAGGGCCTGTTTGTGCTGTAGTTTTTCTATGTTTCTATGTTTCTTTCTATGTAACTAGTAGAGTTGAAAAGAGGGAGCCAGCCTATGTAGTATATTTGGACTTTCAGAAAGCGTTTGACAAAGTCCCGCATAAGAGATTATCGTGCAAGATTGAAGCACACGGGATTAGGGGGAAGTGTATTGAGACGGATAGAAAACAGATTGGCAGAGAGGAAACAACGAGTAGGAATTAATGGGTGCTTTTCAAATTGGCAGGCAGTAACTAGTGGCGTGCCAGCAGTATCGGTGCTGGGACCCCGGCTATTCACAATATATATTAATGATTTGGATGAGGGAACAAAATATAACATCTCAAAGTTGCAGATGATACCGAGTTGGGTGGGAGAGTGAACTGTGACGAGGATGCAGAGATCCTTCAGCATGATCTGGACAGGTTGGGTGAGTGGGCAAATCAATGGTAGATGCAGTATAATTTGGATAATTGTGAGGCTATTCACTTTGGAAGCAAAAACAAGAAGGCAGATTACCAGCTGAATGGCTGGAAATTGGGAGAGGGGAGTGTGTAGGGGGACCTGGGTGTCCTTGTGCACCAGTCGCTGAAGGTAAGCATGCAGGTGCAGCAGGTGGTAAAGAAGGCAAATGGTATGTTGGCCTTCATTGCGAGAGATTTCGAGTAAGGAGCAGGGATGTATTGTTGCAATTATACAGGTCCTTGGTGAGGCCATACCTCGAATATTGTGTGCAGTTTTGGTCTCCTTTTCTGAGGAAGGATGTTCTTGCTCTCAAGGGAGTGCAGCGAAGGTTTACCAGGCTGATTCAGGGGATGGCGGGACTGATGTATGAGGAGAGATTGACTAGGTTAGGATTGTTTTCGGTGGAGTTCAGACGAATGAGGAGGATCTCATAGAGACTTATAAAATTCTAACAGGACTAGACAGGGTAGATGCAGGGAGGATATTCTCGATGGTGGGGGAGTCCAGAACCAGGGATCACATTCTGAGGATTCAGGGTAGACCATTTAGGACGAAGATGAGGAGACCCAAAGAGTGGTGAGCCTGTGGAATTCATTACCACAGGAAGAAATTGATGCCAAAACATTGAATGTATTCAAGAGCTGCTGGATATAACACTTGGGGCAAATGGGATCAAAGGTTATGGGGAAAAAGCAGCATGAGGCTATTGAGTTGGATGATTAGCCATGATCGTAATGAATGGTGGAGCAGGCTCAAAGGGCCAAAAGGCCTCCGCAGGCTCCTACCTTCTACGTTTCTATGTTACCTAAACATACGAGACATGACCAAGTAAGTTGTACCACATCCTCCATAATGGATTTTTCAAACAGACTCCAAGTGATCCCATATATGGCATGGTGCACGGTGGCACAGTGGTTAGCACTGCTGCCTCACAGAGCCAGGAACACAGGTTCAATTCCGGCATTGGGTGCCTGTCTGTGCGAAGTCTGCGCATTCTCCCCGTGTCTGCGTGGGTTTCCTCCGGGTGCTCCGGTTTCCTCCCACACTCCAAAGATGGGCAGGTTAGGTGGATTGGCCATGCTAAATTGCCCCTTAAAAGGGTGAAGAGGAGGGTCTGGGTGTGATGCTCTTTCAGAGAGTTGGTGCGGACTCGATGGGCCGACTAGCCTCTCTCTGCACTGTTGGGGCTCTATGGTTCTATATGTAGACACAATTGTGGTTGGCTCAGAAATGATTTAACTCAAACTGTTCACCAATAATGCAATCTATTGTGGGTAGAAGAAGGTAGATGTCATCCATTCATATTTGGTCAACCTTGTTTTAGATACCAGCAATTGCAAGATCCTATTACTTCACAATGGGTCAATAATTGCACAGTGATATGAGACAAAGTGGGTTGGATGGACAGTGTCTAATTTGCAGGTTATATTAAATTAATTATCTGGAGATTCAGCATGAGCCAATGGATTTCCTGCTGGCAGGATCTTCTGGTCCCACCAAAGGCAATCCCCCGCAGTGGGTTCCCCAGCAGCAGGACGGGGGACCCACGCAAAACGCCGTAGACGTCAGCGAGAGACCGGAAGATTCCGCCGGAAGCCAATGGTGAGCCACAAAACACACTGCGGGAGGGGAAAGGGTGGCAGTCTGTCCTGTATATTGTTTCTCTGGAATGTAGGACATGCTGAAGTGGCTAATTTTATTTGCATTTCATTTTACCTGCATCTTTTGCCATATATCCTCCATTGCCTCTGATTTGTCATGATGCTTGTCTGACCTCCAGAAATGTCCTCTAATTAAATATTGGGACGACTAAAGCCATCAACTTTATTTATTAGCCATCAACTGCATCGCTCTCATTGCTCACTGTCTGAGACTAAACCAGACTATTCATACCCTCAGAGTTATGACCATTTGACCTGAGGTAAGCTTCCAACCACTTATCCTCTCAAATACCAGATTGTCAACTTTCAATTCCATTACCAGCTCTGCCGCTTCTTCAGTTCAACTGCTGACCACTCACCCATGTCTTTATTACATCCAGACTCAACTATTCCGGTACTCTCCTGGCTGTCTTCTCATCTGGTACTCTTCATAAACTTGAGCTCTTCCAAAACTCTGCCTCCCATATCCAAGCTCTCATTTAGCCATGAGCTCCATGCTCAGTGATGTACATTGGCAACTCTTTGCATTGAAAACCCTCATCCTTGTTTTCAAGTTCCTCCATGACCTTTCCCTGTAATCTGTAACCTCCTTCAATTCTACTAATTTCCCTCCTCCAATTCTGACCTCTTCACCATCTCCAATTTTAAACATTCCAATGTTGGTGGCCATGCCTTCAGCTGCTTTAAGCTCTGGGATTCCTTCACTGAGCCACTTTGCTCCTGACCTTCCGTTCCTCCTTCAGTTGCTTCTTAAAACCTATTCTTTGACCAAGGTTTTGGTCACTGGCTCTAATAACTCCTTATGTGGTCCAGTGTCAAATGTTGTTTGATAACACATGTGAAGCACTCTGGGACATTTTACTACATTGATGGTGCTGCTTAATTGTAAGTTGTGGTTATATCACGTACAAGAAAATATTATAGATTTTTGATGTTCATTATTAAAACCTCACAAAAGCAATGTACTTTTCAACAAGGCTATTACACACCTCGGATGAACAAATGTGTCAGTTACTCAGCACCATGAGTTATCTACATTGAAACACCATTTGCTTCTATCTATACTGTATGCATCTAATTCAATTTTAGCACAACTTTATGAGCTACACATTGTAATGTGTCAGGAATTGATTCACTTGCCAGTGAAAATTAAACATGTAGTAGCAGCATTAATGAGACAACACTGCATTGAATTAAGGTTGTGTGAAAGAACCCATGTTCTATAAATGGCTATCTGGAATAACACATTACCAAATTACGGCTTGGTGGCTATTACATACATCAATAACACAAAGCATCCAAAAAGTCATCAAGATATTCCCAATGTGTTTTACTATTGGCAACAGCCACTGACATTTATATCATTCACTTGCCATACTCAACAAATGATGTTTTATTCTATCTAATGAAGGGGGATACCTAGTCTTTGTGATCCTCAACTACATGGGCTCCTTCAAAGTATTGTGGCAATCATTTTGTTTCTACACAATCACATCAAGGAAGCTATAATATTTTACCCCCGTTTGTCTGTGATCTCTGACCACTGTTAACTGGATAACCTGATAGGGGGGTTTGTCATTGAACACTGGGGGAATATGTTCCTATAAAAGAGCAAGCGATTAGCCTGTTAGTGAACACCAGCGTTCTTTGGATATTTAGAAGGCAGACAAAATGAGAATGAATAACTGATCTGATCCTTGCACAACCTTGTATATAAGTGATTCAACAGAAGTTACGCTTTACTCAACTGGTGCTGAGTGTTCCCAGTATTCATGCACAGTCTATTTAAAAGGTATGTTATATGGTACAATAATATAAAGATAGAAATGTTTCCATATTTCAGTCCTAATCTAGCCCTCACTCTAAAACATGTGAACATAAGTACGCAATGACATGAAGAGGCTTGTCTAACCAGAATAGAAAGGCCCAAAAATATACGTGGTTCTCTGTTTTGTCCCTGTTTGCCACTTGTTATTGGGATCAAATTTGAACAGCTGCTGACCAAGCTATTGGATAAAGAAATCTGTCGCTATGCAAAGAATTTCTATCTTAGGAATGGAGGGAAAATAAGTGGCATAGTTGAGTCATTTATATTTGTTAATGATCAGTTTATTAGTGACAACTGTGAGTGAGTGGGCTGTGACTTGGGCAGCAAAACGATATTGAAGGGTTTCGTTTGCTTTAGTACTGTTTTAGTTAATGCATCTCTCACCCACACATGATTGCTTTGTCTCTCTTGCACAATTTTAAAACCTCTACACATCTTGTGTCCATCACACATTGCCTAATGTTAAGGTTCTTTGCCACACTTAAAGAAAAGGCAGCAATATGCAGTGTACAGGAGTCTCCAGGAACAGAAGTGTCCGCTGCCTCTATTAGTCCCTCCGTAAACATTGCCAGGGTTCTGATCACTAACCTTTCACTTTTGAATGAGCACCCTCACTATTTGGTTACCAATGAAACTTTCCAGCCTTTAAAGGGCACAGCTGAATCATATCAGATGAATCATACATTATGCATTACAGATGCTGCTCCTTCGAAAACATCTTGGCATTCTATCAACATTATCGATGAGCAGCAAGTACTACTCGAAAAAATATGATGTACGTGTACATTTCTTGTCCATTACACTTTAGCTGTTTGTCATACATTGTCAAGGACAGGAGGTATGTGAGAACACCAGCACGTTCCCCTTCAAGACAATCACCATCCTGACTTCGAACTATATCGCTGTTCCTTCACTGTCACAGTGTCAAGGTCCTGGAACTCCTTTCCCGAGAGTACTCTGGGTGTACCTACACTAGATGGATTCACCACCACGTCCTCAAGGGTAATTAGGGATGGGCAACAAATGCTGGCCTGGCCAGCGATATCCACATCCCGTGGAAGATTAAGAAGCACGACAATTCAATGCTATGGTTAAAAAACAGGCAGCTATTTCCAAAGTGCAAAAAGAAGCTCTACAGGAACAGAAAATACCAAAGCCAAGCGATCTGCAGCTCTTCAACTACTATTTGTATGAACCCATTCTGGTTCTAACGAATTGCAGTAGCCTCTTACCTGACCTTATGATTGATGGTTTGTACACTAAAACAACTAAGTTTTGCTGCATTAAAGGAACCCAAAACAATACATTCATACAATAATAAAGCATTCTGTGTTATTTGTTAAAATATTCCTTTCCTTCGAAAACAACACAACTTCTGATTTACCAAGAGCAGCAACTCTAATCTATTAATTTACAAAGAACTTTACTTAGCATGCATTCTATGGACCTTTAGGCACTGTAGATCCCCTGTTACCTTGTTGTTATGGAGGACACGTACAACTGGCACAACTTTCATATTCATAATCACAGTTAAGCAGATGGGGAATATAAAAATCAAAATTAAATGTACCAATTATCAAACTGAAAAATTCTGGTCAATAATAAATTGTCAGCACACAGGCAACAATAAAGAGCAAAAGGAGTGAAATGACTACCATTGCCTTTTGAAACTCGCTTAATCTCCCATCTTCTTGTCTCCATCAAGCTGAGGACTTAGTACCGGAAGTAAGTCTTGTAGCATAATAAATTTAATTAAACTTAAAATTATTGTAGCATAATTATTTATGGAATGCTAAGGCTTCAGTTCATGGAACTTTCCAGAACAATTACTATGAACTGAAGGAAGTCATTACTCAGAATATTATAAATGAGTGATATGAAAACTGAGTAATCACAGATCATGCCAGGATGTGCTCAATTTCGATATCAGTAATACATCATCATCTATGTCGTACATTGGTATATCCATTCTGTTATCCCTTACACAGGTATATTTCAGTCTTCACTTTAAAAGGCTACATCCCTCATCCTGAATAAAGGAATATTTGAGGTGGGATTTTCCACGCGACCTACTGCGTGTTTGGTGATGGCAGGAGGTAACGCACCATTGGCTGGCGGCTGAATCTTCTGGTCCCACCCTTGTCAACAGAGTTTCTTGTTGAACGCACTCCCTCACTGCCAGGAAACCCACAGCGGTGTGCACTGTCGGGACCGGAAGATCCCCCTAGCGTGAATAGTCGGAAAGCTCTGACTTTGATATTTCCAACAAAAAGGTTGCTCTGGGGGTTTGTGTAGAGGTATCTAGGGCATTTCCTCTCACCTCCCCTTTGCAGCTTAGCTCTTTTGTCACTGCTTGGACCAAACCTGTAGTGAACCTGGAGCCATGTGATCCTGGACAACCCAAGCTGAGCGGTGATTAGCAGGTTATTTGTGAGTAAAGGTGTCACTCAATAGTTCTGTCACCAACACCTCCCATCACTGATAATTGAGAGTCGACTGATGGTAATTGGCTGGATTGAATCCTCTTTTAGTGAGCAGGACTTATCTGAGGCATTTCCTATATTGCTGGGTAGATGTCAGTGCACCGAAACAGCTTCACTAGAGGTGCGGTAACATCTGGAGAACAAGTCATCAGCATTGCAGAAAGAATGTTGTGAGTATCCCGTGCAATCAACTGTTTCTTGATATCACGTGGAGGGAATCAAATTGGCCGAAGACCAGCAACTCTGCTGGTGGAGAGCTCAGGAACAGCCTGGGATGGTGTGGTGGACCTCAGTTGTGCCTTTGTCCTATATGGACCACCGTTGTGTGTGCTTGTCATACCTGGACACATCCCCTTCCAGTTTGGGTCCTCCCCTCAGCACCTAGTATAAAGGTGGCTGTCTCCTCCCCCTTGTTCAGTCCAGTTCGGTTATTTGTTGGGATCTGCTCCTGATTCTGTTGTGAATAAAAGCCTACACTTATATTGGCATATCGGTAGTCTTTCGCCTTATTGATAGCGCATCAGATGGATCGTTCAGTTGGCACTTCTAGCTGAAGATTGTTGCAAATGCTTCAACCTTGTGCGTTGCACTGATGTGTAGGTCTCCTCCACCATTGAGGATGGGGATGTTCATGGAGCCACCGTCTTCCAGTTGGTTGTTTAATTGTCCACCACCATTCACGACTGGATGTGGCAGGACTGCAGAGCTTGGATCTGACCTGTTGGTTGTGAGGTTTCTTAGCTCTGACTACTACATGCTGTTTAGCACGCATGTAGGCCTGTATTGTAACTTCACCAGGTTAGCACCTCGGGAATCCCTGGTGCTGATGCTCCTGTCTGTTGTTTGATACTCCTCATTGAACCAGGGTTGATGGTAAAGTTCGGTTCAGGGATATGCCAAGTAATGAGATTACAGATTGAGGTGGAATACAATTCTGCTGCAACTGAGGCTCGCAGCTTCAAAGATATCCAGTTTTGAGCTGCTGCATGTGGACTGAATCTATGAGCAGAGTCCTCTATGACCACATTGAGCGGGAAGCTTGGGGAAGGGCGGATACTTAATTTAGCAGGAGGCAAAAAAAATCAACTTTCTGATGGTGGAGATGAACTTTTGCAATTAGGTTCTCATAACTTGAAAACAGTTTGAGCTTTGCGATGAACAGTGTCGGGAAGCCTTGTTACATGTATTTGTATGTTATACATGTTCACTAAAAGGCCAGCTCACCAGAATTAAATGTTCCCTCTAAATTATGTTCACCCCAGCAAGAAATTCTTGCATTTAGATTCACAACTATGTATAAGCGACGTGCACTTGGCAAGGTTTCCTGGGATTTGGGGTGAGCTGCCGTTGCTTTGTCCTTCTTGGTAATCGCTCAGAAATGTCAACCTCTTGATTGAGATCTGGTGCCAGTTGTCCAAACTGCACAGAGGCTGGACAAGGGAGGTAGAGTGAATGGGGAAGGGTGGAGCAGAGGGTGGACAAGGGAGGCAGGGTCAGTGGGGAAAGTGTGTGAATAATATTTCTTCCCAAGGACAATCCCACAATGGAACAAGCTGCAAAGGTCAATAGTCACAGCTCCGTCACTGTCACCAGGGCCCATCTTTAGATTGTTTCCATTTAAAAGTGTTCATCATCAGGATTACCACCTCAGCTGGTCATGCTTGGTTTAGCTAACACTGCCAATATAAATGTTGGTGGAATATGGATGTTAGTCTGTGATGCGGACACAGTTTAAGCAGGAGAAATTGGTTATGGTGCAATGGAATCATTCTCAGTAATGGACACTAAAATCACTCGCTTTTTCCAACATGGAGGAATACTGATTAATTAACTAAGGAAGCTCGGGAAGGTGGTTTCCTTGACCATCTTTGATACGGTGCCAGGAACCTTCATGTTGAGGACTCCCAGGACCACTCATTCCAAACTGTAGAGCAGTGTGCTGTTACCTCTGACTTCATGTCTCCAAGTCAAAGTTCACCGCTGAAAAATACCACTGTTGAAGAACCTGAGGTGAAGAAAACTAAGCTAAGCGAGAAAAGTCCCACTCTGTTTGGCTATTACTCTGGCTAATATTTGTTCTAGCTCATTTAGAGTAAAACATCTGTTTTAAGCAGAAATAACTGCTTAAAACAGATGGCACTGGAGCGGGTCCAGCGGAGATTCACACGGATGATCCCAGGAATGGTAGGCCTGACATACGATGAACGTCTGAGGATCGTGGGATTATATTCATTGGAGTTTAGGAGGTTGAGGGGAGATCTGATAGAAACTTACAAGATAATGAACGGCTTAGATAGGATGGACGTAGGGAAGTTGTTTCCATTAACAGGGGAGACTAGGACGTGGGGGCACAGCCTTAGAATAAAAGGGAGTCACTTTAGAACAGAGATGAGGAGAAATTTCTTCAGCCAGAGAGTGGTGGGTCTGTGGAATTCATTGCCACAGAGGGCTGTGGAGGCCGAGACGTTGAGCGTCTTCAAGACAGAAATTGATAAATTCTAACTCCACACGTATAATATGGAAAACCATTTGTATAATTTACACATTTCATAGCAGAAAATACCATCTTTTTTGAATAAAATGTTGACTTTTTAATATTAAAAAACACTTCAGGCCTCTAGGTTATTAATCCAGTAACATAAGCACTATCCTACCGAACCCAAAATCAATAAGATTCGCAATAAAAAGCATATCTGTATTTTTGAATCATGTATGGAGTACAGAAGCCAAGAACCTTTAATAATTCAATCTCAGTTGGAGTATTGACTTCAATGCGGGGCAGTACACTTTAGGAATGATGTCAAAGTCTTGGAGATGTTGAGATTTACCAGAATGGTACCGGTGATAAGGGGCTTTAGTTATGTGAAGGGACTGGAGAAGCTGGGACTGATATTTTCTAAATTCATTCATGGGATGTGAGCATCACTGGCTCGGCCAACAGTAATTATGATCTGGAATGAACTGCACAAAAGGATTCAATAGTAACTTTGAAAAGGCTACCTGATAAATAGCTGAAGGGGAGAAGGTTGCATGGTTGTGGGAAAAAGCTGCGCAATGGGAGTAATTGGGTGGAGATAAAAGAAATAAAAGGAAAATAAACCCCGAGATGCAAACAGAGAGATTTGCCCGCAGTGGTTAGCACTGCTGCCTCACAGCGCCAGGGACCTGGGTTCAATTCCCGGCTTGGGTCACTGTCTGTGTGGAATTTGCATGTGCTCCCCGTGTCGGCGTGGGTGCTCCAGTTTCCTCCCACAGTCCGAAAGATGTGATGGATAGGTGCATTGGCTATGCTAAATTCTCCCTCAGTGTACCCGAACAGGCCCCGGAGTGTGGCGACTGGGGGATTTTCACCATAACTTCATTGCAGTGTTAATGTAAGCACACTTGTGATTAATAAATAAACATTTTTTAAAGAAACAAATGGTTATATAAATACTGATGCTAGTGACAGCCAATTAGAAGCAGAAAAACCAAAAATGTTGATGATTTTAAAAAAACTTTACTAGTACATTTGGAGGTAAATTTGTTAAAAGTCTTGCATAAAAAGAGGTGATGCTGTGGGCGCAGGTTGGTCAGTTAGCAGCTACAAAGAGAAAATAATGTGAGTGGGAATTCATTTTGCATAGTGATCTCTGATTTGGATAAAAATCATGCTTAATCTTTATTCCAAATATGGATTTACATTTAAGCAGATTGATGTCTGCTCTCCCAAAAAGTGGAAGGTTAAAAGTATTTGTTTTTCCCTGTGTAGATCAGTGGATCCCCTGTGACGATATACACCCGTGTTACAAAATCATTGGCGGCACGGTAGCACAGTGGTTAGCACTGCTGCTTCACAGCTCCAGGGACCTGGGTTCGATTCCCAGCTTGGGTCACTGTCTGTGTTGAGTTTGCACATTCTCCTCGTGTCTGTGTGGGTTTCCTCCGGGTGCTCCGGTTTCCTCCCACAGTCCAAAGATGTGTGGGTTAGGTTGATTGGCCATGCTAAAAATTGCCCTTAGTGTCCTGAGATGCGTGGATTAGTGGGTAAATATATGGGGGTAGGGCCTGGGTGGGATTGTGGTCGGTGCAGACTTGATGGGCCGAATGGCCTCTTTCTGTACTGTATGATTTCTATGAACTTCCCATTTCCCACTCCTTAGCTGCAGATTTATTCTAAATAATATTTACACGAAACCGATGGAGAATCAGCGGCCAAAACATTCATGACACTTTGTGTTTATGGATCTGTTGTCCCTTTGCAGCATGTTGGGGTTTTACTTAACAATGGTGCTGTTATATGTTTGAACATTATCGAGCAGAGGTGAGAATGTCTCCCTTTTTATTGGGGGGGGGGAGGTGGTGTTTAAGATTGCAATTCTATTAATTACTGGCTAAATATTCTATTGAATAAAGTGAATTAAAAATTCAACATTTTGTCATTTAACCAGGATGCGGCGCAGTCCGAATGTCATTATTGCAGTTCATTCCTCGAGCTATTAGCAACATGTGGAATGTTGGGTGATGTATTTACACACTCCTGCTTGTGCTCCATCACACCTAGTTCGTGGATACACGTTACACTGAAAATCACTGAGCAGTCTCCTTTATCTGAGTGTGATGGCACACGATATATTCAGTGTTACTATCTTCCTGTTCACATTCGGATTTATTTATATTCAAGTTGGTGTTTTCTGGTATATAAAACATTTTGAAATGTGAGAATACCAAATGGCAGCTCAGTCGCTGTTTGACTCAGAGTCCAAAGGGCAGGAACTTCAGTCCAGGAGCTGCCTGTTTGGCCCAGTTCAATGAGCTGTGGCAGTTAATAGGGCATCGTGTAGAGATAGGAAGGGTTGGAGAAGTGTGGGGAAGTATGTGCATGTGAGTACGGTTGGAAGTAGAATCCAGGAAAAGGGTCAGCATGTTGGAAAGCCAGCTCCAACCCACCGATTTCTAAAGTGAACTCAGCTCATTGAACAGGTCTTTGTTCAACATAGGGTGTTGTATCACAAGAGAATGCCGAGGTGTGCAAATCACTGAAGCCAGACTCATCATGCAGGCTCTAAGAGTAGAGAATACGCTTTCTGGCCATGCCAGAACACCAGTCTGAGGAAGCTCAGGGTTGTGTTAGGGGATGGCAGGCACTTGCAGGGTGACACTACACATTGCAGGGTGGGAGTGGTGGGGGAGAATGCTGGTGATACCTGTGAGGTGGTGGGTGGGGGGGGGGGGCCCTTGATCTCTCCATGGAAGGGGTAGGGAGGAGTTCCACTTCAGCCCTTTAACGATGGAATCATGATCTCCGAGGAGCTGGTCTTGCTGTCAGGCCCTGTCCCACCAGAGTGACAGCGTAAACACCACCCACTCATTCTTTTCACTATCGAGACTCCAAATCTGGAGAGAAAACGGGTCTGTACAGCTGGATGGAGAGCAGGTTTGGGCTCACAATACCGTGGTCACTGCATGGACACATGTCCACTGCAGGATGAAACAATTTCAGCCGAGCTTCCAAGATTGCTAGGGAAGAGGCATCAGTGATCTCTGAGTGCAATGATGAGCCTTTGGAATGGACTTTCCAACTCATGGTGGAGAGTCAGCAAGAGGTGGGGCAACATCAGGCAGAGCTGTGGAAGTCTTCAACAGAGTGGCAAGCGAGTTGGAGAAGTGCGTCTGCCTGCTCTCTGTCTCTTGAGAGACAGAATCTAAGGGCATTTAGAGATGCAAGGACTGATTAGGGACAGTCAGCATGGCTTTGTGAGTTGAAAATCATGTCTCACAAATTTAATTGAGTTTTTTGAAGGGGTAGCCAAGAAGGTAGATGAGGGCAGTGCAGTTGATGTTCTCTACATAGATTTCAGCAAGGCCTTTGACAAGGTACCGCATGGTAGGTTGTTGTATAAAGTTAAATCTCACGGGATCCAGGGTGAGGTATCTAAATGGATACACAATTGGCTTCTTGACAGAAGCCAGAGGGTGGTTGTAGAGAGTTGTTTTTCAAACTGGAGGCCTGTGACCAGCAGTGTGCCTCAGGGATCAGTGCTGGGTCCACTGTTATTTGTCATTTATATTAATGATTTGGATGAAAATATAGGGGGCATGGTTAGTAAGTTTGCAGATGACACCAAGATTGGTGGCAAGGTGGACAGTGAGGAAGGTTATCTCCAATTGCAGCGGGATCTTGATCAATTGGGCCAGTGGGCTGACGAATGGCAGATGGAGTTTAATTTAGACAAATGTGAGGTAATGCATTTTGGTAGGTTGAACCAGGGGAAGGACTTACTCCGTTAATGATAGGGCGTTGGGGAGAGTTACAGAACAAAGAGATCTAGGGGTACATGTTCATAGCTCCTTGAAAGTGGAGTCACAGGTAGACAGAGTGGTGAAGAAGGCATTCGGCATGCTTAGTTTCATCGATCAAACATTGAATACAGGAGTTGTGACGTCTTGTTGAAGTTGTACAAGACATTGGTAAGGCCACATTTGTAATACTGTGTGCAATTCTGGTCACCCTATTATAGAAAGGATATTATTAAACTAGAAAGAGTAGAGAAAAGATTTACTAGGATGCTACCGGGACTTGATGGATTGAGTTATAAGGAGAGGCTGAATAGACTGGGACTTTTTTCTCTGGAGTGTAGGAGGCTGAGTGGTAACCTTATAGAGGTCTATAAAATAATGAGGGGCATAGACAAGGTAGATAGTCAATATCTTTTCCCAAAGGTAGGGGAGTCTAAAACTAGAGGGCATAGGTTTAAGGTGAGAGGGGAGAGATACAAAAGTGCCCAGAGGGGCAATTTTTTCACACAGCGGGTGGTGAGTGTCTGGAACAAGCTGCCAGAGGTAGTAGTGGAGGTGGGTTCAAATTTATCTTATAAAAAGCACTTGGATAGTTACATGGGTACAATGGGTATAGAGGGATATGGGCCAAATGTGGGCAATTGGGATTAGTTTAGGGGTTTTAAAAAAAAAGGGTGGCATGGATAAGTTGGGCCGAAGGGCTTGTTTCCATGCTGTAAACCTCTATGACTCTAAGTGGTGCTGACTTGTGCGCACATGGAGGTCTCCATGGGAACGATGGCAGGTGCTATGGATACCCTGGTCCAGCACAATGCAGAGTGCAGACCTGCACTCCTTGACAGTAGCCATGGGTGAATTCCTGCAGTGGCAGCCTGAGATGGAAATGGGGCACCTCGGCATCCCTCGCCCTTCTTCCCCTCAAGGAGTCAGGCTGGGGCCCTCGGCCATCTGAAGGGAAGAGGAATGGCAGTTGGACACCCCTGGGTCATCTGCTCAGGAATTTCAGAGGCTGGCTGCCCAATCTGAGTTCCCTTTCACCTGTGACCCCCTCAAACTCGACCTCTGTCAATGCAGAGAAAGCAGCTGGCCCACAGGGGGAAAGCCAGAGTGAGTCAGGGCCCTCCAGCTCTTGATCATGGAGGATGCCGAGGTCATCAGAGGCAACAGAGCAAACAACTCCACAGGCTATTTCCAACTGTTCACAGTTCCGAACATCCTTCTCAAATCTCCTTTTAATCGTCTCTGCTCGAAGGAGAACCATTGCAGCTCCTTCAGCTTCTGCACATAACTGAAGTTCTTCATCCCTGATACTGCTCCAGTAAACTGCTACTACACCTTCCTCCAAGATCCTGACATCCTTCCTCAGGTGTGGTGCCCAGGATTGAACACAAAACGCCCAGCTAAGGCCGAACCAATGTTCTGTAAAGAATCATAGAACCCCAACAGTACAGAAGGAGGCCATTTGGCCCATCAATTCTGCACCGACTCTGACCTAGCATCTTACCTAAGCTCTCTAACCCACCCTATCTCTAAAGCCCCACGCATTTACCATGGCCAATCCATCTAACCTACAAATCTTTGGACACTAAGGGGCAATTTCGCATGGCCAATCCACCTAACCAGGACTGTGGGAGGAAATCGGGAGCAGCACCCAGAGGAAACCCACACAGACATGGGGAGAGCATAAAAACTCCAGACAGTCACCCAAGGCCAGAATTGAACCCGGGTCCCTGGCAGCAGTACTAACCACTGTGCCACCGTGTCACCCCAAGGTTTGGAAGGACTGCTTTGCTTTTGTATTCTTCATCTGTTAAGAAAGCCAAGGGTCCAATGTACTTTTATTTTTTTTTTAAAAAACAGCCTTCTCAACTTATCATGCCACCTTCAAAGATTTGTGTTGTTTCTGGTCCTGCGATCCCGTTAAAACGGTACCATTTAATTCAGATTACCTCTCCACTCCTGATTCTTCCTATTAAAACGCAGCATTTAACACTTTGGTCAAACGAAACCTAATGATGAAAAATGTGTGGTGATGTCAATGCTTTATTTGTCTTTGAATATTTCTTTTCCAGCCTCCCGTTCTGTGGAGTGGATATCAGGAGAATTTGAGTGCAATGACTTGGAGCAGCTTTGTGCTTAATCACAAAGGCAATTGCTGCTCTAGTATTCCAGTGCTAATTAACACTTCAATATTCTACAAAAAAAACTCTCGAGTTCAGCATAAAAACCTATGGAATTAAATTGATCCTTGAATCCACAATCAGCGGTTAGGCTGCCTTGGTCTAACAAGAAATTATTTTCAGTGTCAGGGATACACAATGCAAATAGCATTGAATACAGAAAGATCGGAAAAATGATGGTTTAGAGTTAATAAGGGGGATAATTCACATGGTGCTACTTTGGAAATAGTTGAAAGAGATTTAAAAGAATATTGCTTTTTATGCATTTGTTCACAGAATGCGGGTGTCGCTGGCCAGGTAGCATTAATTGTCCATCTCTAATTGCTCTTGAGAAGTCAGTGGAGTTGCCTTCTTGAACCGTTACAGTCTGTGCGCTGTAACATCAGCTAATTTTAGCAAAGTTAGTGCCTCGATTTTAGGGAGTATAAAAATCAGTCCAAGTGAGTACACAGGGGGGGAGAGGGGGGGGTGCGGGTAGAGTTACTGTTCAGTTATGCTGGCTTTCCCAGTGGAATTCAGTCCCAATCGATATAACCCATGTGAATTTTAAATGCAATTTAGATTCCGTTCAAAGTGAGTTTTTGTGACTTTTTGCCCTAGTTTAAAATGCAAAGACCTGGATTTTGGAGAGCGTTGGTAGGAGGAGGCGGATAATGACAAACCGTCAGCTCCTCTGGAACTGACCATGACTTCAGGCTGCCGCTCATACACAAACTAATGCAAAAATCTTCAGGACTGCATGCATTTAAAAAAAAAAGTGATTTTACCTTACAGCTTTTGGTTTCCTGGTTGGGTGTTTATTGAAATCCTTTAATGTGATTGGCTGTTGGAACAGCCTGATGCCCTCACTCGAGCTCCACAATGGAATTTTGCCCAGAAGGAACAGTGCACTCAGCAGCAATACCACTGCACGGCGATAGAGGTGAAATTCTCACCAGATACTGCAATGGATCACTCACCTCGTGGACAGTAGCAAGTACCCTTGCCTTGCAGCTGCCCGCAAACTTTTAAAGTTTTAAAATTTATTTATCAGTCACAAGTAAGGCTTACCTTAACACAACAATGGAGTTACTGTGAAATTCCCCTTAGTTGTCACACTCCAGCACCTGTTCGGGTCAATGCACCTAACCAGCACATCTTTCAGACTGTGGGAGGAAACCGGAGGAAATCCATGCAGACACAGGAAGAACGTGCAAACTCCACACAGACAGTGACCCAAGCCGGGAATTGAACCCGGGTCCCTGGTGCCATGAGGCAGCAGTGCTAACCACTGTGGCACCATGCTGTCCCCTGAAAACTCTAGACCACTGTGCTGGAAGCATGACCTGTCCACCAAACTCTCTATGCCTCCAGGATGAATTAATTGCCATTGGAAAATTCTCCTAAAGAAATCCTTTTTGAGTGTCCAAGGATGCTGTAAAAATTAAGTTGAACTATGTAGGTGCAAGTTCACAAATGCGTACATTTCAAAATCCTGCGTTTTTTTTTCACATCTGCTGATGCCCCCCCCAACACTAACTCCTTCTGGAGTTTGTGGAATCAGTGTGAGAGTACTTCCTTTGCAAAGAGTCGATCAAAACTCACTTGTGATGGAGCACTTTTGGAAGAAAGGAGGGGCTGTCAGTGGTGATCATCCCGTTACGGGCAACACAGCAAAAGAGCGTCACCTATTTTGAGGGACCAATCGGAGGAGAGTGAGTAACTACCCTAGGGAGGTGGAGTCTTGTCTTGGGCAGAAGAATGCAAGGACCAGGGCAGGTGGATGGGCTGCTGGCCTCTGTACAGTTTTTCTTATGAGTAAATACCTTTTGTGTTTCTAAAGAAATCTGTGAACGTACATCATGATGTGGAGATGCCGGCGTTGGACTGGGGTGAATACAGTAAGAAGTCTCACAACACCAGGTTAAAGTCCAACAGGTTTATTTGGTAGCAAATACCATAAGCTTTCGGAGCACTGCTCCTTCGTCAGATGGAGTGGAAATACATTTCCACTACCAAATAAACCTGTTGGACTTTAACCTGGTGTTGTGAGACTTCTTACTGTGTACATCATTACCATCTATGGAGGTGGTGTGGTTCAGGGTGAGGGTTTGAGGTATTGGCCAGGATCCTATCTTGGCCAATAGCTTTGACGGACCCCCGAGCAAGGAAATAACTTTTCCTTTTTCTTAAAAATAACCTCTTTGATGTTCCTCACAGATGTGATAAGAAAATAATAATAAAAACTCTGATGGTCCTCACAGATGTCGCTATGGAGGCTGGCATGCCTCCACTGCCTCCACTGCAATCACAGAAATACTGCGGCTCAGCAGCAGAAACTCAGTCTTTCCCACTGCCCATTATCTGCCTTGTCTTCAATATCAATATAAAGTGTTAATGAAAAAGGATCACAACCACCCGATCATATTTTACGCTCGAGTTAAGAGCAAACAGTTTAGACACAATCCCTTAAGGTCTGTAGCTTTGTACATAATGCACTAGCCCACCTGAATGTCCAATTTAAACAGCGATATTTATATATTAAGACATTGCTGCAGTGCAGTGAAGAAGGAAGCTCAGCTAATTTATCTTCTAATGTAATCTCGATATCATTTTTTAAAAATCCTAACACATGGCCAATTATACTAAATTATGTTTGTACTGGGAAACACTCTGATAACAATTTCATGCAATTAACACTTGCGCTGTTATTACATGTTTATTATGCCAGCATATAGAAAGATTTTCGCCTAATGAGTGGAAACTTTAAAATGCGGTTTCAGCTGGGAATACCATAAATTATCTCCGAATGTAAACAACACGCTAACAGATCAAGTCCAGCCTGACAGTCCCAGTGCAGTTTCATTGAGGAGTGATTGATGTGAAAATAGCTGGGGCTGCAGTGATCCTGCATCAGTCACAGTTCTGTGCTGGCTCTGGAGCTGACCCTGTTAGCATAGACTGACTCAGATCATTTGTTTCAGTGGCACAGAGGGATTTCACAACAGCTGTGTATCACTCCATTGCACTGCTTGTACTATATGTATTTCTTCCAGGTAGCACACACACAGAATATACAAATCAGGGCCGCAGCGTTGAAAGAAAACGCACATTTAGCTGTTCTAGCCGAGGTTTACAGCGAGAATAATTTAACATTCTTTCCGCATTTGCTTTAATTTGTCCGACAAAAAGAAATATTTTAAATGTGATGCTGACAACTTTAATATTTACCAAGCGCCATTCAATCCTTATCGGTTTGTAAAACCTAATTCCAAACATAGCCTTGGTGCAAATGTTAAACAATTCTGCACATTCCTGAACATGCATCTTGTGAAAGTCGCTGAGTAATTCGTTTACACAGAATAAGGTAAGTATGCAAACATTTTCTTTCTCAGCTGAAATGAAATATGTTGGCCCCACGATGAGATTGCTACCCAGGAGTAAAATTTGTTAGCAAATCTATTCTAGCACTCAGAGTATGCAGGACACCTGCATTAGGTTATGGATTCCATGCACCATTTATATTGGCATTTGACCAAGAGCTAGCACAGCAGAATTTCAAGGTTCTGTCATCCAGCCTTTCAGTGTCAATGTCTCCTGATCAAGGATGAGATTTCTAAATTCTTGGAAGTGCAGGGTCGGATTAAGACAAGTCAGCATGGATTTAGTAAGGGGAGGTCGTGCCTGACAAACCTGTTAGAGTTCTTTGAAGAGATAACAAATAGGTTAGACCAAGGAGAGCCAATGGATGTTATCTATCTTGACTTCCAAAAGGCCTTTGACAAGGTGCCTCACGGGAGACTGCTGAGTAAAATAAGGGCCCATGGTATTCGAGGCAAGGTACTAACATGGATTGACGATTGGCTGTCAGACAGAAGGCAGAGAGTTGGGATAAAAGGTTCTTTCTCAGAATGGCAACCGGTGACAAGTGGTGTCCCGCAGGGTTCAGTGTTGGGGCCACAGCTGTTCTCTTTATATATTAACGATCTAGATGACGGGACTGGGAGCATTCTGGCCAAGTTTGCCGATGATACAAAGATAGGTGGAGGGGCAGGTAGTATTGAGGAGGTGGGGAGGCTGCAGAAAGATTTAGACAGTTTAGGAGAGTGGTCCAAGAAGTGGCTGATGAAATTCAACGTGGGCAAGTGCGAGGTCGTACACTTTGGAAAAAAGAATAGAGGCATGGACTATTTTCTAAACGGTGACAAAATTCATAATGCTAAAGTGCAAAGGGACTTGGGAGTCCTAGTCCAGGATTCTCTAAAGGTAAACTTGCAGGTTGAGTCCGTAATTAAGAAAGCAAATGTAATGTTGTCATTTATCTCAAGAGGCTTGGAATACAAAAGCAGGGATGTACTTCTGAGGCTTTATAAAGCACTGGTTAGGCCCCATTTGGAGTACTGTGAGCAATTTTGGGCCCCACACCTCAGGAAGGACATACTGGCACTGGAGCGGGTCCAGCGGAGATTCACACGGATGATCCCAGGAATGGTAGGCCTGACATACGATGAACGTCTGAGGATCGTGGGATTATATTCATTGGAGTTTAGGAGGTTGAGGGGAGATCTGATAGAAACTTACAAGATAATGAACGGCTTAGATAGGATGGACGTAGGGAAGTTGTTTCCATTAACAGGGGAGACTAGGACGCGGGGGCACAGCCTTAGAATAAAAGGGAGTCACTTTAGAACAGAGATGAGGAGAAATTTCTTCAGCCAGAAAGTGGTGGGTCTGTGGAATTCATTGCCACAGAGGGCTGTGGAGGCCGAGACGTTGAGCGTCTTCAAGACAGAAATTGATAAATTCTTGATTTCTCGAGGAATAAAGGGCTATGGGGAGAGAGCGGGTAAATGGAGTTGAAATCAACCATGATTGAATGGTGGAGTGGACTCGATGGGCCGAATGGCCTTACTTCCGCTCCTATGTCTTATGGTCTTATGGTCTAAGTTGTTTTGAACAATTGTTAATATGTGCCTGGCTTGCAAGGTTCAAAGGAAGATTGAAATTTAATTTTGCAACTGTCAGTATTTTTTTTTAGTTTCGAGCAAGCTTTTTGGGCTTGCACTTAAATGAGTTTTCTGATTGTACATGTAAGGAATATATACTGTATGGGTGTATGCAGAGAAATTCCAACTTGGTTAGGTAACTGAAGGACAAGGTCCTAGGTGCATATGGCTCCTGCCCTGTCCAAGGCCGCAAAAAATTACAAAGGGTCGTGACCGAAGCCCAGTCCATCACACAAACCAGCCTCCCATCCATTGTCTCTGTCTACACTCCCCGCTGCCTTGGAAAAGCAGCCAACATAATCAAGGATGACATGCACCTCAGACATACTTTCTTCCACCTTCTTCCATTGGGAAAAAGATTCAAAAGCCTGAAAACACGTACCAACCAACTCAAGAACAGCTTCCTCCCTGCTGCCATCAGATGTTTGAATAGATCTACCATATATTAAGCTGAACTCTATACTCTAGACATAGTGCACTGGGAGGTCAGAGCGCATGTGCAATAGTGCCCACCAGCAGTCAGCAGCCAGCTTCCCAGTATGAATGGACTCCATCCACTCCCCTCTACTGGTGCGAATCACACTTTGCCTCTTTTTTTCCGCTAAGTGTCGTAAGATTTTATTTTTATCTCTTGCCAAAAAAAACAGGTCTGAAACTCTCCCATTTTCATGCTCATTCGGTACTTAGAAGTTTTTTGGTAAGATCATTCCCTATATCTTTGTTGAGTTACAAAATATATCTTCTTAAATGTCTGCCACTGCTTGGCTACCATCTTACCTTCACCTTAGATTTCCCAGTCCCCTAAAGCCAACTCTGTCTTCATATTCTTGTAATTGTTTTTATTTAAGTTGAAGGTACTAGTTTCAGGAACATCTTTCTCACCCTCAAACTGAAGATGAAATTCTTTCATGTTATGATCACTCTTGCCTGAAGATCCTTACCTGTAATTAAATAATCCATTAGTAGGGTGAAGTGCCTGAAGATTGGAGAGTGGCAAATGTTGTGCCTTTGTTTAAAAAGGGATGCAGGGAAAAGCCTGGGAACTACAGGCCAGTGAGCCTCACATCTGTGATGGGTAAGTTGTTGGAAGGTATTTTGAGAGACAGGATCTACAGGCATTTAGAGACACAAGGACTGATTAGGGACAGTCAGCATGGCTTTGAGAGTGGAAAATCATGTCTCACAAATTTGATTGCATTTTTTGAAGGGGTAACCAAGAAGATAGATGAGGGCAGTGCAGTTGATGTTGTCTACATGGACTTTAGCAAGGCCTTTGACAAGGTACCACATGGTAGGTTGTTGCAGAAGGTTAAATGTCACGGGATCCAGGGTGAGGTAGCCAAATGGATACAAAATTGGCTTCTTGACAGAAGCCAGAGGGTGGTTGTAGAGAGTTGTTTTTCAAACTGGAGGCCTGTGACCAGCGGTGTGCCTCAGGGATTGGTGCTGGGCCCACTGTTATTTGTCATTTACATTAATGATTTGGATGAGAATATAGGAAGCATGGTTAGTAAGTTTGCAGATGACACTAAGATTGGTGGCATAGTGGACAGTGAAGAAAGTTCTCTCTGATTGCAACAGGATCTTGATCAATTGGGCCAGTGGCTGACGAATGGCAGATGGAGTTTAATTTAGACAAATGCGAGGTGATGCATTTTGGTAGATTGAACCAGGGCAGGACTTACTCAGTTAATGGTAGGGCGTTGGGGAGAGTTATAGAACAAAGAAACCCAAGGGTACATGTTCATAGCTCCTTGAAAGTGGAGTCACAGGTGGACAGAGTGGTGAAGGCAGCATTCGGCATGCTTGGTTTAATCGGTTAGAACATTGAATATAGGAGTTGTGACATCTTGTTGAAGTTGTGCAAGACATTGGTAAGGCCACACTTGAAATACTGTGTGCAATTCTGGTCACCCTATTATAGAAAGGATATTATTAAACCAGAAGGAGTGCAGAAAAGATTTACTAGGATGCTACCGGGACTTGATGGTTTGGGTTAGAAGTTGAGGCTGGATAGACTGGGACTTTTTCCTCTGGAGCGTAGAAGGCTGAGGGGTGATCTTATAGAGGTCTATAAAATAATGAGGGGCACAGATCAGCTAGGTAGTCAATATCTTTTCCCAAAGGTAAGGGAGTCTAAAACTAGAGGGCATGGGTTTGAGAGAGGGGAGAGATACAAAAGTGTCCAGAGGGGCAATTTTTTCCACACAGGGTGGTGAGTGTCTGGAACAAGCAGCCAGAGGTAGTAGTAGAGGCGGGTCCAATGTTGTCTTTTAAAAAGCATTTAGATAGTTATATGGATAAGATGGATATAGAGGGATAAGGGCCAAATGCGGGCAATTGGGATTAGCTTAGGGGTTTAAAAAAAAAGGGCGGCATGGACAGGTTGGGCCGAAGGGCCTGTTCCCATGCTGTAAACCTCTGACTCTATTACACATTACTAAGACTAAAATAATCTGCACCCTGGTTGGTTTCAGAATGCATTTTTAAAGAAACTGTCCCTGATACACTATGAACTCATTGTCAGGGCTACCTTTGTTCTGATTTGATTTGCACTATAAGATTGAATTCATCCATAATATTAGTTTCTCCTGAAAGCCCCCATTATTTCTTGTACCTCATCCGTAGCTTGGGTTAGGTCAAAAACTATTCCTACCAGTGACTTCTTTCCCTTATTATCTCCACCTGAATTGATTCTACATTTAAGATTATTTCTCACCACCGTACTGATCTCATTATTAACAGAGCTACCCCACTTCCTTCCTACCCTTCCAAAATGTTAAATCTGCTTAATTATTCAGTTCTCAGTCTTGGTCAATTTGCAATCATGTCTCTATAACGGCTATTATAGCATACTCATTTATTTTCATCTGTATTATCAATTCATACATTTTACAAATGTTGTGTACATTCAGATAAAGACTCTCTAACTCTGTATTCTTAACCATTTCCCTACTCTGACCCTGTTTGCTGGTGCACAAAGCTTCTATGTTCTGTCCTGTTCAGTCACGCTCCAGTTATAATTTGCCTGAATGCTACCCTGCACTATTGCCTTGTACTTATCTCCCCTCATGTGAACCCTCCCCCTACACCAGTTATTTAGATTAAAGCCCTCTCCTGGCTGTATGATTCACCATGACATTTGTCTCAGAACTGTTCAAGTGAAGGCCACCCCAATGGAACAGCTCTTTCCTTCTTGGAGTTGATAATTCACAAGTCTTCGAAGATTCCTGCACTTATGTTTAAAAAGTTTATTTATTTGTGTAACAAGTAGGCTTACATTAGCACTGCAATGAAGTTAAAGATCCCCTAGTCGCCACACTCTGGCGGGTACACTGAGGGAGAATTCAGCATGGCCAATGCACCTAAACAGTACGTCTTTCGGACTGTGGGGGGAAACCGGAGCACCCGGAGGAAACCCATGCAGACATGGGTAGAACGTGCAGACTCCGCACAGTGACCCAAGCTGGGAATTGAACCTGGATCACTGACGCTGTGAGGCAGCAGTGCTAACCACCGTGCCACCTTACTGTGAATCTGAAATCTGTATCTAAAACAAAATCTACTTTTGTTTTGGCTGTTTTTATTACCTTTGTTGAGCCAGACACAGGTCACAAAATGGATGTGTAAAAAGGTGGTTATATTATGGTTATTGATTCAAAGCAATAATGAGAAATAATCTTGACTCAGAAGATCAAGATATAGAGTCAGTTTAGGTGGAGATAAGAAACGGCAAGATAAATATATGGACGATTATGATCTCCTCCTTCCAATACACACCATTCCTGGCCTCCACCTTGAAATTGACAACTTTTTAGCTTCTGATCTGTTTCTGTCAAAAAATACTTTGCGATCCTGCTGCCCTGAAATATGAAGTTATTGCTTTGATTTATATAACTGACATGCATTTTGTCCTGTCAATAAGGAGTTAAAGAAATCAAAACTGTGTATATCAAAAGTTTATTTTTTTGTGCTACCGTAAAGTGGACTTCCTCTGAAACAAAAGATGGCTGCTACAGGTCAGATGATTCCAGATTGGCCATCAGTTCTGTGAAGATGCCAACTGAGATTACAAGAACAAAAAGGTTAGATTCTCATTGATGTGGAATCTCACACCCCATCGTAAGGCCACATTATTATCACCAAATTAGAAGACTAACATATGAATTGGCTCCCCAACTAGGGAAATAACAAAGACATCAAAAGGACATAATTGCTCTGGAGAGAGGGCGGCAGTGGTTTACAAGAATGTTGCCAGAAAAGTGTAGCTATGACGAGAGATGGGATAGATAGGAGTTATTTTCCTTGGAACAAAGAAGGCTGTAGGATAACTTGATTGAGGGGAAGAGATAGAGTGGACAGGATAAAATTGTTTCCCTTAACAGAAAATTCTAGAACCAGGGGACATAGATTCAAGACAAGTGGCAGAAGATGACATAAGGAAGAACTTTTCTCCACAAAGGATGGTGGGTTCTGAAATTCACTGCCCAAATTGATGGTGGAGGCAGCAACCTTAAAAAGTATCTGGATCTATACTTTGAGTGCTGTAAGGTACAGTGGTCTGGGTGCAAGGTGGGATTAGAAAGCATACCTGGGTGTCCTTGAGCTGACATGGCCACAATGGGCCGAATAGCCTCCTTCTGTGCTGTAACATTTTGATAGTTTTATGAAAACTCATTAACTAAAGAGGTGTCATTTCATTCCTAAGGGAAGAAATAGACGTTGGCACAGGAACTGCTTGTGAAGCTGCAATTAACTCATTAATGGGCCACAATACATGACCCTATGCTTTTAGCCTCTTGGGCAGTTTTAAAATCTTTATAGCTAATCAAGTCTTAAAGGTACAGGCAATGTGAGTGGAGAGGGTCAAGCACAGGTTAAAGAGATGTGTATTGTCTTCAGACAGGACAGTTAGTGAGATTTTGCAAGCCCAGGCAAGTCGTGGGGGTTACAGATAGTGTGACATGAACCCAAGATCCTGGTTGAGGCCGTCCTCATGTGTGCAGAACTTGGCTATCAGTCTCTGCTCAGCGATTCTGCATTGTGTCGTGAAGGCCGCCTTGGAGAACGCTTACCCGAAGATCAGAGGCCGAATGCCCGTGACCGCTGAAGTGTTCCCCAACAGGAAGAGAACAGTCTTGCGTGGTGATTGTCGAGTGGTGTTCATTCATCCATTGTCGTAGCGTCTGCATGGTTTCCCCAATGTACCATGCCTCGGGACATCCTTTCCTGCAGCGTATCAGGTAGACAACGTTGGCCGAGTTGCAAGAGTATGTACCGTGTACCTGGTGGATGGTGTTCTCACGTGAGATGATGGCATCTGTGTCGATGACCCGACACGTCTTGCAGAGGTTGCTGTGGCAGGGTTGTGTGGTGTCATGGTCACTGTTTTCCTGAAGGCTGGGTAGTTTGCTGCGGCCAATGGTCTGTTTGAGGTTGTGCGGTTGTTTGAAGGCAAGAAGTGGGTGTGTGGGGATGGCCTTGGCGAGATGTTCGTCTTCATCAATGACATGTTGAAGGCTCCGAAGAAGATGTCGTAGCTTCTCCGCTCCGGGGAAGTACTGGACGACGAAGGGTACTCTGTCCACCGTGTCCCGTGTTTGTCTTCTGAGGAGGTCGGTGCAGTTTTTCGCTGTGGCGCATCGGAATTGTCGATCGATGAGTCGAGCGCCATATCCTGTTCTTATGAGGGCATCTTTCAGCGTCTGGAGGTGTCTGTTGCAATCCTCCTCATCTGAGCAGATCCTGTGTATACGGAGGGCTTGTCCGTAGGGGATGGCTTCTTTAGCGTGTTTAGGGTGGAAGCTGGAGAAGTGGAGCATCGTGAGGTTATCCGTGGCCTTGCGGTACAGTGAGGTGCTGAGGTGACCGTCCTTAATGGAGATGCGTATGTCCAAGAATGCAACCGATTCCGGAGAGTAGTCCATGGTGAGTCGGATGGTGGGATGGAACTTGTTGATGTCATCATATAGTTGTTTCAGTGATTGTTCACCATGAGTCCAAAGGAAGAAAATGTCATCAATATATCTAGTGTATAGCATCGGTTGAAGGTCCTGTGCGGTGAAGAAGTCTTGTTCGAACCTGTGCATGAAGATGTTGGCATATTGGAGGTGCGGATTTGGTCCCCATGACTGTTCCGTGTGTCTGGATGAAGAACTGGTTGAAGATGAAGACATTGTGGTCCAGGATGAAGCGGATGAGTTGTAAAATTGCATCTGGAAACTGGCAGTTGTCGACGTTGAGTACTAAGGCAGTTGCAGCAATGCCATCATCGTGGTCTCACTAAGTGTCCTGTCTGGAGACAATACACATCTCTTTAACCTGTGCTTAACCCTCTCTCCACTCACATTGTCTGTACCTTTAAGACTTGATTAGCTGTAAAGACTTGCATTCCAATCATTATTCTGTAAATTGAGTTTGTCTCTTTATATGCCCTGTTTGTGAACAGAACTCCCACTCACCTGACAAAGGAGCAGCGCTCCGAAAGCTAGTGGTGTTTGCTACCAAATAAACCTGTTGGACTTTAACCTGGTGTTGTGAGACTTCTTACTGTGTTTACCCCAGTCCAACACTGGCATCTCCACATCATTCCATCTGAGGACAGAGAGCACTTTGTCTCGTCCAAAGGTAAGGACTTCCAACTGTGCAAGCACTCCCTCAGTACTGCACTTAAGCATGAGCCTACATTTTGTGTTCAAGTCTCTGGACTGGACCAACAATCTTTTGACTTGGGCAAGGATGCTGCCAATGAGCTACAGCAAGCAAACAACTCTTAATGATGTCCTTTGATACAACTTTGCACGATGCTGCAGTGCCTTATCAAGTCATTCCTGACACCAATTAGCTTTGTTGCTCCCCTTCAGGGCTTGAACGCCTTACATCACAATGACTAGAATTGTACTTCCAACTTCAGTCCATCCATTCCACTGCACATTTTCAGTAAGGCTTGTGGGAATTGCAAAGGAATTGATTTGACAATAGAACCTATCAGGTTCATTCATTTTGTCACCTTGAACAGTTTCAGTTTGGGGAGTGACAGGTCAGCAAGTTCTATCTCGCCTTTGGAGTATGTACAATTCCAACCTCTTCTGGATCAAACCAGATAACTAAAGACCAGTTAATCAAACTCATTTATGGACAAAGTCCAATGGCTGGATTTTACTGTCTCACCCCACTGGGGTAAGGAATGAGGGAAATGTTAAAACAGCAAGGAGCCTGTTCGGATCGGACAGTTCATTTTCCAGCAACAGGTAGTGGATTGGCTGTCTGTTCCATGTAATTAAAGGCCTTATTACGGGTAATTTTATGAAGCCGCTGCTATTTTGCCAACAGCCCCCCAGGCTGCCAGCTCCATGGAGACAACCAACATCCCAGGAAGCCAGCAAGGTGAGACTACATGGCCCAAAGAGGGGGAGGTGGGTATATACAACAGCCCCAGTAACCGCAACCACCCCTTCAAGGGCTTTCCCTTTGTTCCATTTCACATGCCTCCCTCAAATCCCTAAATTTTTATTTACCTAATCGGGGAGGGGGTGCTCTATTTTGGGGTTCCCCAAGATCTCAACACCTGTCTCAGCTGCACCCACCTCTCTTGCTGGTGCTCCTCAGACTTCAGAGCCACCGGCTCTTAACTGGATGTTGGGCCTGCAGGAGGCCAGTTAGGAGAGTTCCTGCCGTAACATTGCTGAACTGATGGCGCTGCCGGCAAATACCAGGTTCAGGACCTGCTTTGTGGTCCAATGCTGGTGCCCCAAAATCTTCAGTAACATTCAGCCCTCAGAATCTATAATTCAAGATCAAATTAGCAAACATCTAGAATGAGTTAATGAAGGAGAGCCAGAACGATTTATTAAAAAGTTATGATGGTCAATTTTCTTTGGTTGATTTTATGAAGGCAATGCAGTAAATATTGTACATACAATGATCAGAAAGGGCTTGATAAGATGTCTCAAGAGGTTAACAGGTAAATTTAACCATATTTTAGTCATAAAGCTATACAGTATATAAGTTGGTCCATTGAGTCTGCAATGACAAAACTACACCAAATCTACACTAATCCCACTTTCCAGCACTTGGCCCATAACCTTAAATATGTGGGGATTATGAATTGTTGGAGTACACTTAAACATTCTTTCAAGGGCAGATAAGAATTGTTTAAGTGTTAGGAAGAGAAGATTTAAAAAACTTTAAACAAAGCTCTTGAAACAAAAATAAAATGGCTGCAGTTGTCAGTGATAGTTGAACTGCTTTGATTGACAGATTACCTGGTGTAGGTTAGTAAAGAATTACCATCTGTTCATAGATTTTCAATAGAGATATTTGTTAACATTTGAAACTTCATCATTACATCATAATAGCCCTTTAAACGCCAGTTATCTCAGCAGGAGATTTGAATTCATTGTTGGATTTACAGTTTAAAGAAGCTATTAAAGGATTGACTCTACTTGATGTTGGGTCTGAATATATATTTGGCTTTTTAAAATAAGAAACTGAACACTTGAGATATAAAAACTTCAAATGGATTTTATCAGTGTTTTTTTAAACTATCAAATGTGCATGAGTGAGAGCTGTACTATTGTTAGAATTTTATTTTTTTCAACTCCATATGGCTTCCAAGTTCTACCCAAGCTGGATATTGGGCAAGTAGCTCTCGAGGTGGTATGAAGTATGAGGAACCAAAGTGCTGTGTGGGGAGCATGGGCATGGGTGGGATTTAAGAGAAAGAGGCAAACAGCTTCTAAGGCAACCCGAGGCAAAATCCCAGAGAACTGAGGCAGGTCTTCTAACTGGCCCACTTTGGCACCTGCCTGCCCCCCATGGTTGCTGAGGATCTGCTTCCTGGGTCAGTCCTGCCCATGCCTCACCCTCCCGAGTGAAATTGGATCAAACTGGGCTCTTTAAACCAAGGTGGGTCTGCTGAGTCAGGAAATTTCCCTATTTGAGCTACCAGCCTTGGCAGCGAAAATCCATCCAAAATGTTGGATAAGGGTGTTGCACAGACTGGAAGGGGTTTGGACGTGGTCAATTCTGGGTCCAACTTTATGGTGAGTATATATAGCTGATTTGGATTCGTCAATGGAGAGCAAAATACTAAAATTTGCCAAACCTGTTATAGAAACATAGAAAAGCTACAGCACAAACAGGCCCTTCGGCCCACAAGTTGTGCCGACCACATCTCTACCTTCTAGACCTACCTATAACCCTCCTTCCTATTAAGCTCCATGTACTCATCCAGGAGTCTCTTAAAAGACCCTATTGAGTTCGCCTCCACCACCACTGACGCCAGCCGATTCCACTCGCCCACCACCCTCTGTGTGAAAAACTTACCCCTAACATCTCCCCTGTACCTACCCCCCAGCACCTTAAACCTGTGTCCTCTCGTAGCAGACATTTCCACCCTGGGAAAAAGCCTCAGTCCACCCAATCTATGCCTCTCAACATCTTATATACCTCTATTAGGTCTCCTCTCATCCTTCGTCTCTCCAAGGAGAAAAGACCGAGCTCCCTCAGCCTATCCTCATAAGGCATGCCACTCAATCCAGGCAACATCCTTGTAAATCTCCTCTGCACCCTTTCAATCTTTTCCACATCCTTCCTGTAATGAAGCGACCAGAACTGAGCACAGTACTCCAAGTGGGGTCTGACGAGGGTCTTATATAGCTGCATCCTAAACTCAATCCCTCGATTGATAAAGGCCAGCACACCATACGCCTTCTTAACCACCTCCTCCACCTGCTGGGCCGATTTTAGAGTCCTATGGACCCGGATCCCAAGGTCCTTCTGATCCTCTACAGTACTAAGAGTCTTTCCCTTTATATTGTACTCCTTCATCCCATTTGACCTGCCAAAATGGACGACGACGCATTTACCTGGGTTGAAGTCCATCTGTGCTGTTGACAAATGATAAGGGAGGCAGCGGAAAACAGGTTAATGGAACAGACATATAGATAGAAAGTTAAATACTGTCCCCACTTCACTGTCCACATTTATCTCAGACAACCACTTAAAATCAGGCAAATGGTGCTACCATTGATTATTACCATAGGCAACAATTACAAAGGCACTGCTTAAAACACATTAAGAGATCTGTCTATTTTGAGCAGTTCAGCAAGTATTTTATCAGCGTAAAAGCCAAGTCTTCAGGCAGTGTTGATCAGCTGTTTGCACTGTTAACATTTTCAGGGGACACTGAAGTTGTCTGAACCTTCCACTTTCGGATTGCCCCCATGGTTGTTAACAATGCGAACAGTTGATTGAAGCTCCCTGAAGTCTCCATCAGCAGTTCACACTGTTAATAATTACAACCAAGAAAATACACCAAGTTGCACATGTTTCAGTTCATCAGCTCCCCAGCAGTCAGAAAATTGAGACTTTAAACAGCTTTCTGCAGTTATTTCATGGCATTGATTTTATTGTCCACCCATAGTTATCACAGGCATGCCTACAATGTGGGGCGGGGACTTCTTAATGCAAGAGCAAGGTTAAATGAAGAATTGGAGTAATGAACCAACTAGGGATCAGACTGATTTGGTATATTATAGAAAAAAAAGGGGTAATTAATAAACTTGCTCTAAAGGAGCCTTTAGGAAATAGTGACCATTATATGATCAAATTTATATCAAGTCTGAAACTGATATAGTCCATTCTGAAACTAAGGTCTTAAATCTGAACAAAGGAATCTACGAAGGGCATGCAATGAGGTTTCAAGGGGACTTGGACAGGCTAAATGAATGGGCAAGAACAGGGCAGATGGAATATAATGTGAATGTGTGAATTTATCCACTTTGGTAGAAAAAAACCAGAAGGGCAGAATGGGGAAGTGTTTATGTCCAAAGGGACCTGGGTGTGCTGGCTCATGAGTCACTATAAACTAGCAGGCAGATGTAGCAAACAATTAGGAAGGCAAATTGTATGCTGGCCTACATCACGAGGGGATCTTGCTGCAATTGTATAATTGGGGAAACCGCACTTGGAGCATTGGTTAATTTTGGTCTCCTTATCCAGAGGAAGGATATACCTGCCATTGAGGGAGTGCAGCAGATGTTCTCCAGACTAATCCTGGGATGGTGGCATTGTGTTAGGAGATATTGAGAAAACTGGCCCTGTATTCTCACGAGTTTTCAATAATGAGAGTTGATCTCATTAAACTTCTGAATTTCTTACGGTAATTCAGGGTAGATGTAGATAGATGTTTCCCTTTCCTGATGAGTGCAAAACAAAGGGACAGTGTCTCAGAATAAGAGGCAGGTTATTTAAGACTGAGATGAGGGTGGATTGTCTCTGGAATTCTCTATTTTTGATTTGATTTATTATTGTCACATGTATTAGTATACATTGAAAAGTATTATTTCTTGCGCGGTATACAGACAAAGCATACCGTACATGGAGAAGGAAAGGAGACAGTGCAGAATGTAGTGTTACAGTTACAGCTAAGGTGTAGAGAAAGATCACCTTAATGTGAGATAGGTCCATTCGAACGTCTGATGGCATCAGGGAAGAAGCTACACCAGAGGAATGTGGAAGTTCAATCATCGAGTACGTTCAAGGCAGAAATTGTTAATTTCTGGATACGGATGAGATCAAGGGATATGAGGATAGTACTGGAAAATGGCGTTGATGTAGATGATCAGCCATGATCTAATGGTTAATGGGCTGAATGGCCTACTCCTGTTCCCATGTGTCTATGCTTCATAAAAATATACTAAAGGGTACAGATGAAGGTGCCTACGTGTTCAAACATAATTCCCTGAAAGTACAAGTAAAAACAGCCAAAGTCATACAAAAGTGAATAGATACTGAAGCAGTCTGTGCCCATATACAGCAAGACCTGGACAACATTCAGGCTTGGGCCGATAAGTGACAAGTTATACTCATGTCACACAAGTGCCAGCATTGACCATTTCTAACAAAAGTGAATTCAACTATCTCCCCTTGACATTCAATGGTATTACCGTTACTAAAACTCACACCATCATCATCCTGGAGGCTATCATTGACCAGAACCTAAATTGAAACAGCCATAGAAATAGTTCCAAGAGCAGGTCAGAGGTGAGAATTCGGAAGAAAACAGCTTACTTCCTGTCTCCACAGAGCCTGAAAAGACAAATCAGGCGCTTCATGGAATGCTTCCATTTGACTGGATGGACACAGTTCCATCAACACTGAATAAGCTCAACACCATCCAGAACAAAGCAGCCCACTTAATTGATACCCCATCCACTCCCTCCACCACTGATGCACAGTGCCAGCAGTGTTTAACATCTATAAGACACACTTCAGCAACTCACCGAGGCTCCTCTAATAGCACCTTCCAAACTTGTGACCTCTACCACCTAGGAAAAGAACAAAGAAAATTACAGCACAGGAACAGGCCCTTCGGCCCTCCAAGCCTGCACCGACCATGCTGCCTGACTTAACTAAAACCCCCTACGCTTCCGGGGACCATATCCCTCTATTCCCATCTCATTCATGTACTTGTCAAGACGCCCCTTAAAAGTCACTACCGTATTCGCTTCCACTACCTCCCCCAGCAACAAGTTCCAGGCACCCACCACTCTGTGTAAAACATCTGCCTCGTACATCTCTTAAAACTTGCCCCTTGCACCTTAAACCTATGCCCCCTAGTAATTGACTCTTCCACCCTGGGATAAAGCTTCTGACTATCCACTCTGTCCATGCCTCTCATAATCTTGTAGACTTCTATCAGGTCTCCCCTCAACCTCCGTCGCTCCAGTGAGAACAAACCAAGTTTCTCCAACCTCTCCTCATAGCTAATGCCCTCCATACCAGGCAACATCCTGGTAAATCTTTTCTGTACCCTCTCCAAAGCCTCCACATCCTTCTGGTAGTGTGGCAACCAGAATTGAACACTATATTCCAAGTGCGGCCTCACTAAAGTTCTATAAAGCTGCAACATGACTTGCCAATTTTTAAACTCAATACCCCGGCCGATGAAAGCAAGCATGCCGTATGCCTTCTTGACTACCTTCTCCACCTGCATTGCCACTTTCAGTGACCTGTGTACCTATACACCCAGATCCCTTTGCCTATCAATACTCCTAAGGGTTCTGCCATTTACTGTATGTTTCCTATCTGTATTAGACCTTCCAAAATGCATTACCTCACATTTGTCCGGATTAAACTCCATCTGCCATCTCTCCGCCCAAGTCTCCAACCATCTATATCCTTCTGTATCCTTTCATGGTCCTCATCGCTATCCGCAAATCCACCAACGTTTGTGTCGTCCGCAAACTTAATCAATCCAGTTACATTTTCCTCCAAATCATTTATATATATTACAAACAGCAAAAGGTCCCAGCACTGATCCCTGAGGAACACCACTTGTCACAGCCCTCCATTGGGAAACGCACCCTTCCATTGCTACCCTCTGTCTTCTTTGACCGAGCCAGTTTTGTATCCACCTTGCCAGCTCACCCTCTGATCCCATGCGACTTCACCGTCAATTGCAGCTCCTTGCAGAAAAGGGAAGCCAATGCATGTGGACACCACCATTTGCATGTTCCCCTCCATGCCACACACCACCGTGGGTTGGAGCTATAATGCTGTTTCTTGACCGATGTTGGGTCAAAATCCTGGAACTCCAACCCAAACAGCACTGTGGATGTGCCTAAATCACATGGACGGCAGTAGTTCAAACACCTGAATCGCAACTAGGGATGGCAATAAAAATGCAGGCCTAGCCAGTGATGCCCATGTACCATGAAATAATTAAAAATAATTTGGGACCTGGATACAGGGGTAATGTTGAATTGATACAGAACATTAGTGTGAGAAATTTTGTAAAAGGATGGCGCGCAGGCGCAATGGTTAGCACTACTGCCCCACAGCAGCAGGGACCCAGGTTCAATTCCGGCCTTGGGAGATTGTCTTGCAGTTTAGCATGTTCTTCGAGTCTCTGCATGGGTTTCCTCCGGGTACTTCGGTTTCCTCCCACAGTCCAAAGATGTGCAGGTTAGGTGGATTGACTATGGTAAATGAACACCGGGTTACGGGGATAGAGGAGAGGGCCTGGGTGGGATGTTTTTTTTCTGCAGGGGGTGGTAAGTGCCTGGAATGCGTTGCCAGAGAAAGTGGTAGAAGCAGACACAATAGCAACATTTAAGAGGCATCTGGATAGATACATGAATAGGCAGGGAAGAGGGATATGGACCATGTCTTTAGTTTGGAAAGGCGCCATGTTTTGGTGCAGGCTTGGTGGGCCAAAGGGCCTGATCCTGCACTGTACTGTTCGTTGACACTAAAGTCAGAATACAATGCAATCTCAGCACGATGAAAATTACATAAAAACTAGATGGAAAAATAAATATGAGATATGAGAACAAGTTGAGACTCTGAGGCCATTTTCACTAAAGTTAAGAAAAAGGAGACTAAATTATGCATTTTAAAATTATGAAAAGCTTTAACAGTATGGGGGAGAGGGGAGAAGACCATTTGAATTAGCTGAGACCATTTGTGACAAGGGATCATCAATTTAAAATGATCAGGGAGAAATAGTTAGCAGAAATGCCTTGATACAAAGTGGTTTAAAGTTTTGCCAAAGGGAGTGGTGCTTTCTTAACTTAAGTATTGCGTCCTTAAACAGGAAAATTGAAAAATATTTGAAAGTAGAGTGGAGAGATTGAGGTAGAGAATTATTTTGGATTATTCCAAGATTATGTAGGGGAGATGGTGTCCTAGTGGTAATGTAATTCAGAGGTCCAGGCTAATGCTCCAAGGACATGGGTTCAAATCCCACCACAGCAGTCGATGGAACTTAAATTCAATTAACAAAATCTGGAATTAAAAGTTAGTCTCTGTAATGGTGACCATAAAATCTTTGTAGATTGTCATTAAAATCCATGTGGTTCACCATTGCCCTTTAGGGAAGGAAATCAGCCACCCTTACCTGGTCTGGCCTACATGTGACTCTAGGGCCACAGAAATGTGGTTCATTCTTAACTATTCTTCAATGGCCTAGCAAGAAATTCAGTTAATGATATTGAGCATGTAGCTTCTATAAGTGTTTAGTTGTTTGGTGGGCAACAAATGCTGGCCTTGCCAGAGACACCCCATCCAATAAAAAAATTACCAAGAGCAGGCACAGATATAAGGGGCCCAGTTACAACCTGTAACATTCTATGGTTCTATAACATGGTACATCTGATGCAATTGGATTTGTAGACTCAAATGGCTGAAGCCAAAACTCAGCGCTTCTCAGTTCAAGTCCAGGCAATATTGAATTGAGATATAAACATTTTCACTAAACAACGTTTAAACCTTTCTTTTCCACTAATTGTTTGCCAACATAGAATATGCTAATCATGGGAACATGGCATCAGTTCTATAAAGCATTAAAAGTACACATCTTGCACCTCAGGCAGTACTTCCTTTAAAAAAAAACTGCTCGTCAATACTTTTTGTGCTAAAGTAAGCCATCAGTGAAGGTCATGTGAATCTCATGTCGGTAACAGGGATTTATTTTTGTGAAGTATATGCTACCAGGAAATGTCGGTCTTTAATGATATTGAGCATGCAGCTTCTATAAGTGTTTGAGAGAAGTATTTAGATGTTTAAAAATCCAACTATCATTGAAATAATGGGAGCTACAGCACCAGTAATTAGAGATTGATATTCTTAGAATTAGTTTCTTTAAATCTTATTCAACACTGTAGTTGGAGAGTTTATTCAGTCTTTTGTTCGCACTGTTTAAAGTCCTGATACATATTTTTATAGTTCTCTGGCCACCAATCACCTTCCAGTACACAAGTGATTATTCATCATGTGTTTTCCTAAGGACTGGGATCTTATTTTTAACCCAATCTTCTCTGAAGACGTTTCCAGCAGGATTGGTGACCAGGAGCAAGAAACCTGGCTTTTGCATCTCTTCATGTGCAGAGTCCAATTGCAGCACCTTCCACTGCCCCCTGGCTGAGATTATAGCCGAATCCATGTTTGAGGCCATGATTCTCCGACCTTGCCTGTAGCTGGGTTTCTCCGTTCCCACTGCAGTGAATGGAGCTTTGGCTAAGTGCCAAATTCTGTGTTCTCACTGGCAGTGGTGACAGGGTGCATGATATTTGAGAATTCTGGCCTATATGTTTTAGTTACATATTGTATTCATCACCTGAGGCATTGAACAAGGAACTATCATCCCAGTTACTGGGAATAGGATAGTGGTTCAGGCCTCAACTGAGGGCAGAACTAAAGAAACAAATGAAAAGCAACAAGAAACTTGGGAGATGATCTGCACTGCTGCCCACTTTGCTATGCAATAGAAAAGCAGAAAGGAGACCTCACTCATTATTCTCAGTGGTTATTGTGGGGAATCATAAGAGGTCATTTGGTTGTAATTAAAGGGGGGTCACCTTCATGGTTTTTTGTCAGAGATCTAGGAACAATGTGTCCATTATCCTGAAATGAAGAAAAAAAATTAATTTGAAAGCCACACCCACCATCCTCCAACATTAATTTATAACCAAGTGTAAATACTGTTTGGGTCAAAACCATAAGGAATTGGATTGGCTCTGGCCAAATTCCTTTCACTTGGTAACCTTAGAGTAGTGGTCAATTTAGTTTGCCTCCCCCTCATAACCTTTATTGCCTGCTTCTTGATCTTTCAGAATGTCAATATCGTTGCTATTGATTAAAAAGGAGACAGACTAGACATGGTGTACTCCTGGAGTCAATATCAATCCACTTAAGTTCATGGTACACCAGAACAGAAATATAGCAAGGCCACTCACTTGGTGAGAAATAGGTTCCTTTAATAGAAGGAAAATAAGAAAACAAAACAGTCTGTAAAGGATCACTTTTATATGCTTGTACAAAGAAAAGTAAATAAATAATGAATAGCATTTACAATCGACATACTAATTCAGTCTTGCTTTGTGTGGGTTGACTCAAGTATTTCAAAAATGATAAACTCATCTCAACTAATTCACACCTCTCACATAAACTGAGACAGAATTTTTTGCAAGTCTGATGTGACAACCTTGAACGTTTGTGCTGGCCATCAGTTTTAGATTCTGGGGAGAATTACTTATTCTTAAAAACACATTAGTACTGTATTTGAGAACTGTTGATTTGAAATCAAACACTGTACACATCTAAAAACAGAGGGGGAAAAGGAGTAGTGTGACTGTACTTATTGAAGATAGCATAATGGCAGCAGGAAAAAGTACCATGACCATTATTAAAACAGAATCCATGTGGATAAAGATAAAATCAACATGAATAAATAAAGACATGGGAAAAATTGATGGTAAGGAAAGAGCAAACACCAAGTATATGGACAGTTAGAGACAGCATGTTAAGGGAGAATAACAAGAGATTAGGAAAGTTAAACAAAACAATTGGAAAAAGGGAGTACTAAGAAATTATCAAGGAATATAAATAAAGTGTTAAAATATTCTACAACCACATAAATAAGAAAAAAGAAAGTCGGGATGGGAATAGGGTCACGAAGGAACAGATGGGATAAAATCACAGAACATAAGTGAAAAGGCAGAATTGTTAAATAATTATTTTGGTTCAGTATTTACCAGGGAGATGGTTTTTGTGGACGTAACATTGGAAGAAAAAGATTAGAAATGATATGGCTGCATTTAAAGCAAAGAGGGAAAATATTAAAATCTAATCAAACTCATTCCTGGTCTAGATGAATTGAACCATGCATTTTAAAGAACCTAGGGCAGATATGACAGAGACACCATTGCACACAATTCATTAGAAAAACATGTAGTGCCATAAGACTGGTAGCTATACTTTTTACCAACCAGCCATCTTAACAGTGGCAAGAGAGTTAATTCAATCCTGACAAAAGGAGAAAATAAAAAAAAATCAGCATGGTGTCAAAAATGCATTAAATTTTGGTAAGCAAAATGAAATCACATATTGCTTGTAAAGCAAAAATATAAATGGGGTAGAGGAGCAAAGTAAAAACACAAACATCAAAGTATCAACTCAGGTTAGCAATGTCATAAAAAGCAAACCAAGCCCTAAGGTTGCTTTCTCGAGGGTTCGAATTAAAAAGCCAAGAGAAGTTATACTAAAACCTTTATGGAACCATGGTTAGAGTACATTGGATCACATGTATTTATCTGGTCGCCATATTATAAAAAGGATAGACACTAGAAACGGTGCAAAAAATATACAAAAGGTGATACCAGAACTGCAAGGTTATACTCATACAGGTTAAGTCTTTTCTCTCATGAAGAGATGGCCGAGAGCTGATTGAATAGATGTTCTTTCAATTCTGTAAAAGCATTTGATAGAGGACACAGAGTATTTCCAGTGGTGGGAAAGAGCAAAGCCAGAGGCCATCAATATAAGGTAATGACCAAGAAATCAAATGAAGGACTTAGAAGAAACTTACCCAAAAAAAGTGGCACAAGTGTGAAACTCACTACCAGTGGGCAGTTATATTGAGCAGAGATGCATTTAAGGGGAAACTAAGTATATGGAGAAGAAAGATATAGAAAGTAATGCTGAATAGAGTTAGATGATGAAGGATGGGAATAAGTTCAAATGGAACATAAATGGTGGTGTAGACTGGTGGGCCAAAGTGTATATTCTTTGTAATATATCTATTGTCAATTGCATAATTATATCTAACATAGTTTTACTCAGCCCCTTCTTTGCACCAGTTATATTTTTAAAATTAACCAACTGATTATAAAGTTTGTATTTTCTGTCACTACCTTAACCAATGACAAAATGCTCACACCTCAACAACATGGGGCTGATTTTTCAAATGTGCGGGCTAGGTTCCTTCAGGCAAAATTGAAGCTTCTGAGCAATATGACATCACACATTTACCAACTGCAATGGTCCCTATTAAACCGTCTTGGGGCCCCACCACTCCTCTCCTAACACCTTAATTTTCTAATCCATCTTTATGCCCGTCCTGCATTTAATCATGTTCAGCACCCTCTAATATTTCCCAATCTTTGAGCAGATGCACTGCCCATGTAATTACAGATAGCTATGAAAGCAGCACAAGTTTTTCTCTAGGGCCATATAAATTTACAGCACAGCAAGAAGCCATCTGATACAATTTGCCGACTTTTTTCATGAGCAATCCAATGCACTAATCTCTTCCTAGAGATCAGAGGGTTTTACTATACAGATGGAGCCTCTGAAAAAGCTATCCAAAGTTCCATTATGCTGTACTTTCCCCATCTCTATCCAAAAAAAAATCAAATATTTATTCACTTTCCTTTTAAAAATATTATGGATTCTGCTTCTGGTATGATATTTCATGCCCCGACCAATTTTTAAAAATCCATTAATCTCTCCCTTTGCTCTTCTGGCAATAATCTGAAATTTATACTCATTACTAGCTCATTGACTATTGGAAATAGATTTTCTAAATTTAGTTTGTCCAAGGACCATTTTGAATATGCTGATTAAATCTCTTATTTGTTTTTTCATGAACAGCCAATTTCTCTTTTCCCCTCCTAACAAAAGCCTCTCACTCTTGACCACTCTCTTCAGGGGAGAGATGGTGGTGTACTGGCAATGTCACTGGAATAGTTATACACAGGCTCAGGCTAATGCTCTGGGGAGGAGTTCAAAATCCTGCTATGGCAGCTGAAGATGGAATATAAATTCAATTAATAATATCTGGACTTGAAAGCTGCCTCGTAGTCAGTAATAGTGACCATAAAACTATCATAGATTGCCATAAAAATCCATATTTACCATCAATCTGCAATCCTTACCTGGTTTGACTCCAGACCCACAGCAACGTGGTTGACTCCTAGGTTGCGATTTAACGGCCCTGTTAATTGTGGGTGCATTCCTGGAATGGCCACTAAATCTCACAGGTGGCCAAAAACAGGATTTGTGCCAGCAAGATGGCAGTTTGAAATCTTCCCCATCCCTTGGCAGTGACAGAAATTTCCATAAATTTTGATAAACTAACACATACTTACCAGCCTTGACACTAATGTCACACTATGCCAGCGTGAGCATTTTGTCACTATTTTCTGCCACTGCCTTAACCAAACTTTATGATCAGTTGAAGGAAAAATACTGCAGATGCTGGATCTGAAACAAAAGCAGAAAATGCTGGAAAATCTCAACAGGGCTGACAGCATCTGTGGACAGAGAATACAGCCAACATTTATCCTGACTCGAAACGTTGGCTCTATTCTCTGTCCACAGATGCTGTCAGACCAGTTGAGATTTTCCAACATTTTCTGTTTTTGCTTATAGTCAGTTGGTTAATTAAGATAAATAAGTAGTGCAACTTTTAAGCGAGCTGAATAAAACTATATTACATATAATTATGCAAATGACAATGAATATATTACTCTTTGGCACAATCAGTTCTCAAAAACGAAAACCAGTCATGGTGACCACACCAGGGTGCACAGTAATATATGGCCCCAAGGTAATGCAGGATATGACTGGTGCCAACCTGCATTCTGGGGAGCACCCTTATGTGGGGCAGGCAATGTTTGTGGAGGCAGGGGGTGGTGCCAGATTTGTTGGGGGGGGGGGGGGGGGAAAGAGAGAGAGAGAGAGAGAGAGAAGAGGGAGAAAGGCAGGTTGAGCCGGAGCCAGCGAAGTGGGGGCAGTGTCACTGACGGGGGAAGTTTGAGATCACGGCACCCTTCAAAAACAGCACCCCGATCTCAGAATCCCAGCTTTGCTAGCATGTTTGGGTCCTGTCCCTGCAACCAGCTTTGTACAGGATCACAGTGCTGTTTAATCAGGCGAGAAAAAGGTGTCTGCGAAGCCCTTCAAGTTTCACACAGCCTCTCTCGCCTGATCCAGCACTCTGTACAATTCTGGGAAAATTCTGCTCCTAAACTGACCTCTGAAATGGTGTGGCAAGCCATTGGATCCAATGGCAATTAGGGATGGCCAGTGACATCCCATGACAAATTAATAATTTTTAAAAAATCTTAGTGAATCCTGATTGCATTCTGTATATGTTTATTATTCCCTACCTGATGCAAGTCACCCACAAGATGGGAATATATATTCTCACAATATATTTTGTACTGTGGCTCTTTATAAAACGTCCAAAATGTTTTTTTTTTAAAAAAGGAGAGCTGGTACACAGACTTTTTTCTGTACTCTTAGACTTTGCTCCATTTAATGGCAATGGGGTTTTAAATAAACTGGTGAGAGTGGAGATGGAGACTGGTGAGAAGAATAGAAGTAAAACCCCTGGATGAAGATGATGGATAAGCAGCACTTGGGAAAGGTGATGTTATATTTGGGCAACATTACGAAGGTGGAAGGCAGTGATCCTGGTAATGGACAATATACTGAATTTTCTGTCCTATGTAGAAGACTGGCAACTTGCTCACATCTTGCCATTTCTGGCGGAATAAACTTGGTATCATTCTGGCGTGCATGACTTTGTGCCATACAAAATCCAAGGAGTAAGGCTTTCTTTTCAGGTTGGTTTACAACATCCCAACATTTAGATGTATTTGTTTTGGGGAGGTGACGACTTACTAGGCCACTTCAGGTGTGAAGAGCCAATTATGTCTAAAAGGACAAACAGATGTGGGCCACTCTTGATTCAGGTGAAAATGGAAAAGGTTTTTATAAATTTCTCCAAATCCTAATCTCTTACAACCCTACATCTTAAGTTGCATCCTTTGCTTCTTTAACTATGGAGGATCAACTCCATTGGAACTCCATCTCAAAACCCTCCATTTTATGACATTACCTTGTTTTTACAAGCTTTCTCAAGCTCTACTTCTATTCAGCCATGTTCCCACTCACTTTCCCTAACTTTGATTTCATATGAAAAATAACCGTGATTATCCTTACTCCATTCATTTAATAGGTAGAATCAAAGAATCCCTACAGTGCAGAAGGAGGCCATTTGGCCCATCGAGTCTGCACCGACCACAATCCCACCCAGGCCCTATTCCCCATAACCCCATGTCCCTCCAAATGTATTTGGTGGTCATATTTAATTTATGATACTAGAGCTTTGATGTTATTTTAACGCTAGCTTTAATTAGTTCAAAAATTAATGTTTTAAACTAGCAGATAAGCAAATTTGAGATTTAAATCATAGACATCCTAATTGTGAGTTAAGGTTTGACAAGGTGGATCTGTTCTCACTGGAAAATAAACGTCAAGCTTCCCTCAACACATGTTCTTATTATAAATGGTAATGTTAAAATTGATCCAAACAACTGTTTACCTTGGAAAATAGTACAAACACTAACTGACATTTTAAGGATTACGATAAGGGAGCAAAATGGGTAGAATTATTGTCAAGTTTATCAAAATAATAATGTAACTGGATTCAAGCAGACAATTGGGTCAGTTTCAAGATAATGTGTACAGAAATAGGAATGAAGGCGGCAGACTGTTAGGCCAGTGGCCTTTTTCAGTTCTGTTGGGTTATGATTCCACACTCAGCAAATCTGACACCAGCGGTGATTTCAGGATCACCTCCCAACCCCACAATTTTCAAGGATTGGATCGATTTTGGAAAACTTCCAAAGATGACATGATTTGTGCTATTTAAGGTTTGTTGGAACCTCAGAAGCCTGTTCTGAATTGGGAACCATTTGACAAGCAAGTTTAAAAAGTTGTTAGCATCTTCACATCAGAATTAGACACAGTATAGTCATTTAAGTATGTTTTTGATGCAGTTGCTGATCATAAGGCTTTATTCTTAAAAGCTAAGTGATCATTAACTTGACCAGCATTGTTAAAGTGTTAAGATGTGTTTGAGTATCCAGTGGATAAAGTGCTCTTCTGCACTGAACATTGTTGAGATTCAGATTTTGTTAATTGGATCTTTTCTTTGATTGACAGGTTAGCCATCTGTTCAGACTTAGAAGCAGTGGGACGGATGACTGAGCTACTTTATTGATTGACTAGCCATCAGGTGAGCCTTTAAAGCAGCTCAGAAAGGCACCTGTTCCACGACTTCAAAGACTTTAATGTATTCAGTTCTGAAAGCTTTGTTGACACTGTTGCGCAGTGAAATCTCATTATGAATATTTGGCTGAGCTCTAAACTACACTAAGGCATTCAGTCTAGCATAGAGCTATCAAAGGGACTGTGAGGTTTGTTTATCTTGACAGAATCATACACCAAGTCTTGGTTCCAAACTTCAATTATCAGGCGTCATATTGGAACTTCCTCAACCTTTAAGAAACTCATCTAACTTTGCCTCCTACCACCACCCAATGTAGCAGAAGCACTAGTTGGTTGTTTGATCATAGACCTACATGGATATTTGTTTCATTATCATTACCCCATAGCATTTCAGATACAATTCCATTCCTGGTTTTTGCTTTGAAAACGTTACCTTACGCTTTACCACATTAAAGTGCATCTGCTAATTGTATGCTTATTCCATTAACCTCTATAGGCCTCTTGAAATCTTATACAGTACCAAACCCTCTATGCCATCCACAAACATCGAGAGGGCACTCCCCTTGTCCAAGTTCAAAACATGTATACCAAGAAAAAAAAAAGTGGATTCATATTGATTCCCGGGGGGGCACCACTACTAACTCAATTTTATCAATAGTGAAGCTGTTATCAACTTTGACAATGCACAAATTGCAATTAATGAAAGTTAAGAGAAAAAAGAACCAACTGTAATCTGAATTCCAAATCTCGTATTCATCAGTGAGTGGTGCTGAGAACAGGAACCATCCCCCAAACCCCATACATTCAGGCCAGTTCAGAATGACAGTAGTGCAGACAAGGAAGTGGACTACTTACCCTGTTGGCCACAGTTCTACGTCTGGAGGGGAAAAAAAGGATTCTATCCATATATGCATCAAACCACAGTTACCAGTGAACATTAGTAACTAAGCAATTGTGGAAAATCCAACCTAACAGACAAATGGCACCAAGTCACAATTAAAATTTACTGATTAAAATATTGTTAACATATGTTCAAGGAATTTTGAACATTCATTCCAATGAACATCAAGATGATTTCATGAAACATGCAAATTATTCAGTAATTTGGAAAAGAAATGACGTGTAGTTGGAATATCTTTGTACAAGAATCTAATCACAAGCCCATGATTTCAAAAGTTACAAATTAGCCAAGATCTTGAATAATGCACATAATACGATGCCTGTAGTATTTCTGGAACAGAATTAATACACAGCAGTGAAGTCACAACTTCAAACAGTTTGCTGATGCATTTTATTGTGAGATGGGGAGTCTGGTATAAAACTAGAAAATGACTATCATGTAACTAGGCAATTAAAAAAGAAACTTCTGGTTTGTATCAGATGTAGAGGAATACTTAAACAAATTGGCACAAAGCAAAAAAAAATGTTCTCAACACTGCGCATGACTTTGTAATCTGGCTCATTGAGGATAGTAATACAGTTTCCATGGTTACACAGTAATCTCAAATAAAACTGCAAAAATACCATGCTGTATAACATTATATTTGAAATTCAGTAGCCCAACGTATTAAAAGTGAGGCAGGGCAAATAACTGGACTCTGAATGTAAAATTTATACATTCCCATTTGATACTCTAATTCTACAGTCCAAGGCAAGTAGTATTGTTACATAACACTGTTAAACAAAATCTCATTGCAAGAGAACCAATTGTATTTCTGCTTTGAATTCTTATCAACCTTCCAAATCATTTTTCTTACTAAAATATATTATTGTATTAATACAAACTACAGTATTATACACTACATTGTGTAATAAATAACAATAAAGAAATATAAAAATAAGACACATAAATATAAAAGTTTTCTAAAACTAAAAGGTACACGTGTCAGTAAGTAGGGTATTAATACTGCCAGGTTCAAGGACATACAGTACAAAATTTGCACAAACATAGGAAACTAAGTTATCATAATTTGAATTAAAATAATACTGAAATAAAATCAGCTAACACTGTTAATAACTTGCACCAAAGCTAAGGGCTGGTTACAGCCACATTTCCATAATACTGTTTTGTAAATGGCACTTGCAGCACACAGGTCTTGCATAAGGCCAGGGGGATACAAAGCTCCATACCATAATCCTCATTTACCTACTTAACACTCGTCACTCTAAAACACTGACTTTTGTTCTCTCCAACACTAATACTGTTAGTTCTTATTTTGAAGACTTGGCAACAGACCGCTATACATCTAACTACAAGTCTTACCACATCCTTCTCAGTTTTATTTTTCTAGTAGCTGCTTTTAAGGCTAACATTATGCTTCAAATGAATTTATACTCTAAAATAAGGTCAACTAATGTTATCAATAACTAACTTCTAGTGCGATACTGATAAAGGTAGACAATAATACTTAGGAGTATGTTAGATACAAGTATAAAGGGAATTCTGTAGTGCAGAAATTTTCACATCCTTTCAAACCAATGAAACGCTAAGATTCAGCAATGGAGTAGAGAGCTGTAGTACTATAAATCTACAATTGATACTTTCATTCGCAATAGAAATCTTCATAGAAATCTCTCCCAGCTGTACAGTGTTGAAGTTAATGGGATACATGAATAGCAAAATGAAGAGCAACACAGGTTAACAGATAATGCAGAATGACTGGTAGCAAATTCTTTTAAAACTGTTGGTTCGCCTTTTGAATCAAGACAGTCAGTTTATGCAATTTATCACTTGCAACTTTTTTTTGCATTTTTAATACAAATATCATTCCTAATATCTTGACAGTTCATGTGGCAAATTGTTAATTGTTGAGGTTCAGGCACACCGGGGTTTCTACACAGTAGTGAAAACACAGTAATATAGTGTGTGTTTCTGGAATTTTTTTTACATGGTACAACACTAATTGCAGAACATTTCTTCTCCAATTTATATTCCTGATCAAGTATTCATTACATTTTTTCTGCGGCGTTAACTTCCAAAGCTTTCAGACTATTTACTGTATTTTCCTGTTCCACATCACTCATCAAGTCTGTTGTATTTGCTTCTCCTTCTGCTTCATCTTCATCATCAGATTCCTCCCTCATTTCCTCTGCACAATTATCCGGCATTTCATCACTTTCCTTCTCTTCCTCCTCCTTTTCACTTTCATCTTCCCTTGCAGTGCTGTCCTTGTCATCTGAGTCCACGTGGGACGGAGAGGTCCTGTTGTCTGTATACTCACTGTTGTTCAGTGAATCAGGCCCCGTCTCCTCTTGCTCGGTTCCTTCGCGTTCTTCAGCTTCTCGCTTGCAGTACGAGTAACGGTGGTTCATGTGCTGCGAGTAGGATCCCGAATGCGAGAAACGCTTGCCACATTTATCGCACTGATAGGGTTTCTCCCCAGAGTGCAGTCGTGTGTGCTCGATCAAATGATGCTTGTGTTTGAATGCTTTCTTGCAAATCCCACATTGATGAGGTCGCTTACCTGTCCAAAGTGAACATATGAGAAATAAGCAAGCAAGCCTTGTTAAAGTAAAACAAATTATCAATCTCAACACTGCATTGAGCTGTTTGATTACTGCAATGTAAAACTCTTATACAAATGTAATTCTGGAAACATTACTCCTGTATGCTATGCCTTTCGCATTTTGAGGTTGGTGGTAGAACTTCAACTGAAGTTTTGCTATTCTGCTCTCCCAACTCCTCTCCCTCACCAAGTCAAAGTGCCACGGTTACTTTAAAAGTTAATAAATACAGACATTGTGATTCCTGTACTTGTTAGTATTTTGTGTTAAGAGCTTCCCTACATTGATTCCAAATGTCTGTGCTTTTGTAATGATTTTTAGAAAAAGTTTGCATATGGTGAATCACCACAACCTTCAGGGGAAATTAGAGAGCGGCAACAAATGCTAGTGTTAACATCCAGGAACAAATATAAAATAACTAGCACAGGTACAAAAGACCCAGGATGCAAAAACATTCTAAGTGTTGCCCCAGCCGGAAGACCGGTGAAATTCCTGCTGAGAGGGTCGGTGCGATTTGGTTTGCAATTCACAATACACTGACATTTGTTTGGAGCCTTAAAGATGCTGGAAAGACTGGCTCCTCAGAGATCAGGCGCCAATCTCAAAGTCAAGTTGAAGGTCCCCAAAGGGAAACGAAGATGCATAGCTAGACCAACAGAGTTTTGTGATGTGGTAAAGGGGAGAAGGATTTGTACGGAGGATGAGAATTTTAAATTGGTGGCATTTAAGAAGTAGGTGCCAATTCAGATCAACAAAAAACAGGAGTAACAGGTGAATGGGGCAGGGTACAGGCAGAGGAGTTTTGGATAGGTTGGTTTATAAAAAGTGGAGGCTGGGAGACCTGCATGAACAGCATGAGGGGCCAAGTCTGGAAATGACAAACTCATGAGTTTCAGCAGCCAATGCATTGAAAAGCGATGTTAGAAGTGGAATTAGAGAGTCCTTGCGATGATGAAACCAAGGGGCCTTGAAGCTAATCCTGCAGTCAACTAGGTTAACATAATAATTGGTCCACAATAGGATGTCAAAATATCAGCAAGGTCAATAGCACATAGCTAATGTTTATGCACAAATAATACAACAGAAGCAAAATATTGTTCATTTCAGTTCAAGCACAGTTTTAACAGTGTGACAAAAGTGCCAATTAACTGTCACGTGCATGTAATCTCATTCCTTTAAGTTTTAAATTGTCAGAGAATTTAAAAATGTTACTTCATTAAAAACTTGTCCTTTCTTAATCCAATCTTTCTTTCCCTCAGCTTAATCCTTTCTCTGTACCTACAAAGGGGCAACCCACACACCTTTGCCAAAACAGTGGAAGCTGCTGGGCGTTGGCCTCCATCCAACACAGGGGAAATCAAGGCAAGGGCAGGGAGAGGCCATTGGTTGGCCCATTAAGGGGGTTCAATTGGCTCACAGGCAGATGGGATGCCTGAAATTTCTCATGCCACAAATGAAATAGTAGCGGAGCAGTGGCAGGTGGGTGGGCTCCAGGAACAACACCCAGGGCATTGTGTCCAATTTAATAGCTCTCACTAACTCCACCATGAGCACTCATGAACCATAATTATTTGCAATTAACTGGAGCTTGTCCATACTGCTAACATTAACTCCTACTAATAAGAGTTTGCGAAGGAGTTCAAAATACTCTGTGGTATAGAAACATAGAAAGTAGGTGCAGGAGTAGACCATTCGGCCCTTCAAGCCTGCATCACCATTCAATACGATCATGGACTTCCAGTATCCCACTCCCGCTTTCTCTCCATACCACTTAATCCCTTTAGCCGCAGGGGCCACGTCCAGCTCTCTCTTGAACAGATCTAACAAACTGGCCCCAATAGCTTTCTGTGGTATGGAAACTTGAACAAAAGGATGGAATCTTTCCACACAAGGACAGACTGAAATCAACGGATGCCTATAAAAAGCATGAATCAAACGGGCTCCACTTCTGAACATGGCTCTCAGGTTTATGCCCATGCACACCAGCTCACCAATACACAATCTCCTATACACTTAATATAACTGTATGCTAAAGTACAAACTCAGTTTTACAAGAATTTCAGAAACCAAACTGAACAAATGCTGAAAATCTGAAGCAAAAATATAAAATGCTGAAAACATTCAGCGCTTAAATCTGCATCTGTGGAGTGAAAGAAGTTGACCTTTCATGTGTTGACCCCTCAATAGAACCAGGACACAAATTCTGATTAAAAGACCACACCTAAAACTTCAACTCGACAGAATTTTAATAGTGTTTAGCAGGCTCAGAGTTTGGACGAAATGTTGAGCTCACCCCTTCCAGTGGAACATTAGCAATTTGCATCATCAAGGTCATGGGTAAACTGCTTCATGGACTGTAACCTGTTACTTTAATAAATCAGTAACTTAAAACTATTAACTTGATTCAATTAAAAATAATTAACCAAGTAAATAACATAGCAGGGTAGGTGATGTGTCATCACTACAACACCTGGAAAGCACTTTGATCCCAAACATCCAAAGCTGTGCTAAATGTCTGCAGCTGGAGGAACTTTGGTGCAGGGTTACATAGAACATAGAACAGTACAGCACAGAACAGGCCCTTCGGCCCACGATGTTGTGCCGAGCTTTATCTGAAACCAAGATCAAGCTATCCCACTCCCCATCATCCTGGTGTGCTCCATGTGCCTATCCAATAACCGCTTAAATGTTGAGTTGGAGTCTGAGCTGCAGACATGGTGTGGCAGAGAGGGGGAAGAGTTATCTGGATACTTTGTTCCAAGAGACAGTCACATCCCTTGGGTTAAGTAGAGTTTGAGTTGGTCAATGGTCAGGGACAGGAGGGTGTGACAGACAGGTAGGTATGGAGATCCAGGTTGCGCTTGACTTTGACAAACAAATTAGAGATACTTGGTAGAGCAAGGTCTGCAGGTTGGATAAGACAAGTGACCATAGCATCACGGTGCAGGATGTCATTCAAGTGGGGCGAGTGACAGGAATATGGTAGTGAAAAGGAATGAGCGATTGATTGGGGACAGAATAGTGGAGGGAACAGGTACTGTTCTCTGCAGCCATGATCTTAAATTCTGAAGATTGTTTCTGGCACCAGATAGGAAAAACAATTTCCTCACGGCTATAGAAGAACTTGGAGTGGGAGCAGGGAGGATCCAGTTGTCATTGCCCACATGGGAGCAAACGACATAGATAGGGTTGTTTTGCTGAGAGAGTTAGAACACAGAAAAGCTACAGCACAAACAGGCCCTTCGGCCCACAAGTTGCGCCGAACATGTCCCTACCTACTAGGCTTACCTATAACCCTCTATCTTACTAACTTCCATGAACTTATCCAAAAGTCTCTTAAAAGACCCTATCGAGTCCGCCTCCACCACCACTACCGGCAGAGTTTGAGGGGTTAGGTTCCAAATAAAAAGCAGAATCTCAAAAGTAAATTCTTTAGACCATGACCTGAGCCACGCACCAACTGGCAATGGGGGAAAAACAGATTAGAAGGTTAAACGTGTGGCTGTAGGAGTGGTGTGGGATGCAGGGGGTTTGCTTCATGGGCACTTGCACCATTGAGGAAAGAGCTACAGGCACTTTATTTGAATATGTGAAGCATTTCGAACAATTTAGATGAACAACACAAGTGGAAATCATCAAGTTTAATCTAATAGCTATTTAGGAGACATGGTCGCAAAGAGGCCAAGTTTGAGAACTGAATATTACAGCATACTTAACTTTTTGAAGGGATAAGCAAAATGGGACAAGGAGAAGGGACAGCAAGATATTAAAGAATGGGATAAAGATAACAAGAGAAAGGATTTTAGCTCAGAAAATTACATTGAACTAGTTTCAGTGAAGCTAAGAAAGAGCAAAGGGAAGAATTATTCCAAAATTCCTGAACCCCAGATCAAAACTAATACATCAACCACCTGTAGCTATGTCTTAAAATCTAGGATGCAGGTCATCAGGTCTGGGAGATTTGTTGCTATTTAATCCCAATGGTTGCTCCAGTACTATTTCTTTCTTTAAGTAAATCATTCTTGCCAGATTCTTGGTTCACCATTATTTCCGGAATGATATTTTAGTCTTCTACAGTGAAGTTAAATACAAATTACTTAGTAATGCCCCTGCCATTTCCTTATTCCCCATTATAATTTCATTTGTCGTTGCCTCAAATGTCACTTTTGCTTTCATTTATTACTTCCTTTTCACATACCAATAGAAACATTTGCAATTTATTCTACTTCCATATTTTCTCTCAACTTTCCTCATCAATTTCTTGGTTCTCACTTTCTGAATTCTAAAACCCCCCAATCCTCAAGTTTACTATTTTCTTTTGCAAGATTACAAGCATCTTCCTATGGACCATTTGCTTCTGCAGGAATTTTTGTGCCTTAAGATAATGTGTATTTGTTGCAAATTATGTATTCATTATGATCAAGCAGTGTCAGCACACTTTTTTTGAAAGGGAAATCATGTTTGACAAATCTGGAAGTTTTATTTTGAGCCTGGGACATGTAGGATGAGGAAGAGGAGCCAGCCTATTCACCAGCTACAACATACAACTCAGGAATGTGATGGAATGCTCTCCATTTGCCTGGATGAGTGCAACTCCAACAACGCTGAAGAAGCTCAACACCATCCAGAACGAACAGTCTACTTGTTTGCTACCCCTTCCACAAACATTCAGTCTCTCCATCGCTGACAAACAGTATCAGCAGTGCGTATAAATTACAAGACACTGCAGGAATTTACTAAAGCTCCTTCGAAAACACCTTCCAAACCCACGACAGCTACCATCTAAAAAGGGCAAGGTCAGCAGGCACATGGGAACATGACCACCAGAAGATTCCCCTCCAAATCACTCACCATTCTGTCTTGGAAATAATATAATCGTTACTTCACTGACGCTGGGCCAAAATCCTGAAAATCCTGGAATGCTAAGAGCACTGTGGGTCTACCTACACCTCAGGGACAGCAGCGGCTCAAGAAGGCAGCTCACCATCACCTTTCAAGAGCAATTAGGGATGGACATTAAATGCCGACAACGCCTACATCCCGTAAATAAATTTTTAAAAAGATGGGACAATAAGCATGGGACAATAAGTTGAAGTTGTACAAGACATTGGTAAGGCCACACTTGGAATACTGTGTGCAGTTCTGGAAACCCTATTATAGAAAGGATATTAAACTAGAAAGAGTGCAGAAAAGATTTATTAGGATGTTACCGGGACTTGATGGATTGCGTTATAAGGAGAGGCTGGATAAACTGGGACCTTTTTCCTCTGGAGCGTAGGAGGCTGAGGGGTGATCTTATAGAGGTCTATAAAATAATGAGGGGCACAGATCAGCTAGGTAGTCAATATCTTCTCCCAAAGGTAGGGGAGTCTAAAACTAGAGGGCATAGGTTTAAGGTGAGAGGAGAGAGATACAAAAGTGTCCAGAGGGGCAATTTTTTCACACAGAGGGTGGTGAGAGTCTGGAACAAGCTGCCAGAGGTAGTAGTAGAGGCGAGTACAATTTTGTCTTTTAAAAAGCATTTAGACAGTTACATGGGTACGATGGGTATAGAGGGATATGGGCCAAACGCAGGCAATTGGGATTAGTTTAGGGGTTTAAAAAAAAAGGATGGCATGGACAAGTTGGGCCAAAGAGCCTGTTTCCATGCTGTAAACCTCTATGACTCTATAAGCAGTGAGGAGGATGCAAAGAGTGCAGAGGATCGACCTGAAATGTTACCTCCATTTTTCTCCACAAATGGTGAATGTTTCCAGCATTTGCTGTTTTTATTTCAGATTACCAGCATCTGTAATATTTTGCTTTTGTGGAGGGATGAAGACAGATTGGGTGAATGGGCAAGAACACAACAGATGAATAAAATATGGTGGTGTGAAGTTATCCATTTTGGTAGGAATAAAAAAAAACAGAATATTTTTTGAATGCTAAGAGATCACAAAATATTTGTATTCAGAGGGCCTTGGGCATCCTTGTGCATGAATCACAAAGTTAACATGCAGATACAGGAAACAATTAGGATGGTATTTGTTACAAAGTGTTTGGGTATACGAATATACAAGTCTTCCTGCAATCAGAGAAAGGCACTGGTGAGGTCACACAAAAGTTGTTATGTACAGTTTTGGTCTTCTTGCTTCAGAAAGGTCATGTGTCCTTAAGGGAGTTCAATGATGGTTGACTGAACTCATTCCTGGGATGAGGGGGTTCTCCTGTGAGGAAATTGAATAGCTCAGGCATACATTCCCTGAAGTTAAGAAGAATGAGAAGTGAAGCATAAAACTCTCAAGGGGTTCAACAGGTTAAGTATTGAAATGATCTTCCCCCTGACTGGGGACTCAAACAGTCTCAAATATGGGGTTGGCTACTTGGGAATGTGATAGGGGTCTTTCACCCAAACGGTTACGAATCTTTGTATTTCTCTACCTTATTCTGCTCCTATATCATATGGTCTTAATGAGAGATACTGATGCTCAGTGTTTGAGTTCATTCAAGATAGAGATTCATAGATTTTTGGGTACTAAGGAAATTAATGGATGTGGGAACAATGCAGGAAGGTGGAGTTGAGGTCGAAGATCAGCTATGATCTTACTGAATGGTGGAGAAGGTCTGAAGGAGAAACTGGCTTACTCCTGATTCTGTTATGTTCTTGTACAAGGTACATTATTTAACGTACCAAGTATGCAGCATAGCAAAAAGAGTACCATCAATTTATAAAATAAAAATATATCAAGTATTTTTGCAGTTAAAATGACACTAGTTCATACAAGACTACATGGGTAATTTTTCTTACCTGTGTGCTCATACTTGTGTCTAAGAAGAGAGCTGCTTTTCTGAAATATTTTATCGCACAAATCACAGGCGTACATTCCATTCTCTGTCTTTTTGATTTTCTTGCGTGGAGGCATCGAGTCGGAATCATTCTGATCATCGGTATTGGGCACACCTCCGGAACTTGTCTCTTGTTTCTCTTCCTTCAGGAACACAATCGCCTTTATTATGTGTTTTTAAAATAACCAAATCGCATTATACTAGTACAACTGCACCCTCATTAATTATTGGTCTACTTTGCAATTCTACATTGAGGGAACAGCTTAGATTGACAAAGCAATACCCATATCCCAATAAAATAAAAACAAGCATTTCAAAATGGAAAGAATTTCTGTAAACCATGCACCCACTTCCCTGACATAACTATTTAAACACAGATCTCTTCTAAATCATAGTCCAGTAAGAATAGTATACTTACTAGATGATTTCCATTGGCTTGAATTGGTTTCTGTTGTGGCTCAGGTCCATTTGAATTGGTTGTTTTATATGTATAGGCCACCTGTGGAATGAAGCTGGCCTGCTTTATTGTAGCTAGGGCTCTAAGACATGGAACACTGTTTTGGCTTGAAATGGCAACAATTGTGGGTAGTTGGGTGGTAGCTGTAGGGATTGCAATATTTATAGGTTTGGCACTTGTTGAATTTCCTTCAGTAACACTATCATTTTCTATTTGTTCTTTTTTTAAACAGGACAAGTTTAAGGGCTCCTCTTGAACATAATGAACACTGCTGTGGTAAACACTGGTTATTGTGGGCCTTTCGAGTCCCTCTTTTTGCTGCCTTGGAAGTGATAGATCGAGAGGTTCTAACTGTAAATCCTCTTGGTTGCTATCGGGTGTGTTGAGATAGCTTTGTGAATTTCTCAAAGACGCAGAGGAGAGATTCAGTGGTGATGGGGAGGGAGTACTACTCCTTGAAGGATCTGCCGTTGCATTAGGAGGCGTATTAGTAGTTTGAGATTCAGTCAGCGTATCAAGAGTTTCTGAATTTGCCGTGTTGCCTTGTAAATCACTAACAGGTGATGAATCTGTATGACTGACAAGTAGTTTTGGTTTGACCTCCTCATTGCTTGGTGTGGGGGAGGAAGGACAAGATGGCTGGACTGGAATCTGACCAGTTTGCATTTTCTCAAACCACTTTCGCACTTTTTCTATTGGTAGGTTTACTGCAACTGAAATCTTTGCCAATTCCTCTGATGTTGGTTGTGCATTCAACGCATAATAAGCTTTCAGAAGTGACAACAGATTCTTCAATGGCTCTTGATCTGAAGAGATGCTCTCTTCTGTTGACGCAGAAGCTCCAGAAATCTTAATACTGCTTTCTCCTGAATGAGCTTCAGTTTTTAGTTGATAGTGCTTTAGCTCATGAAGTGCATTTAGCCCACCAGGACACTCATTACAAAGCAGGCATGTGTTACTAACTCCTTCTACACTGGTCTCAGTTTTCTCAGTTTTGACTGTGAGGTCTTCTGGTGGCTTTTCATTTGTACAATTGTCTGCGAGGTTAGGAATCTCCTTCTTCAAATTTTGCGGCACAGCTTGGAGTTGGCTTGGCTCTAAGCTATAGTTGATGATGATTTTGGTTGTTCCATCCTGATCAATCAAAGGAAGACTGATTGACGATATGAGGGAATGACTGTTTTGCTGAACTGATGCAGAAGAGACTGTTCCTGCTTCTTTGGAAGGGAGAGTGACATGATTATTTTCTAATACTGCAACCTTAAGAACATTCTGAATGTCACTTAGATTTATGCTAATAGGAGAGACGAGGCCAACAGTTGGCAATACAACAGCCTGAACCACACTCTGAGGTGAAGTTGTAACCTGGAGAGGGTTATTGCCACTAAACCCTCCATTTTGGAAAGAGCTTGCACAGTTGATACCAGAGGTCACGACCATAGTTTTGTACTCATAATCCACAGGCTCAGTTTTGATTTGGTTTACGGTAGGCTGTTCTTGTAAAGGCTTACTGTTCTCTAGCTTATGACGAAGTTGTGTTCTAGCAGGGCTATTGGTTGATGGAGAAAGGGATGGAGAAGTGCCTTGAGGTGTCTTGATTCCTGAACGTGCTCTACCATTAAGTGATATAAGACCAATGCACTTCTTACTACTGATGTGTGAACTGTAAGAGCCTGAGTGGGAAAACCGTTTCTTGCAGTTAGGGCATTCATATGGCTTTTCTCCTAGAAGAGAGAGAGAGAAGGTAACACAAATCAGATATTCCTTCTCATTTTACACAGCTCCTTCTCACATCAGATCATAAAATATCTATTTTTACCCAATGATATTTTGAGATAAATCTTGTAAACTGAAGATGTACTTCAGCCAGCACTATCTTTTGGAAAAGGTAAATAGGTTGATTGGCCATGCTAAAATTGTCCCTTAGTGTCCTGGGATGCGTAGATTAGAGGGATTAGCGGGTAAATATGTAGGGATATAGGGGTAGGGCCTAGATGGGATTGTGGTCGGTGCAGACTCGATGGGCCGAATGGCCTCTTTCTGTACTGTAGGGTTTCTATGATTCTATGATAACATTGCAACTGAGGTAGTGCAGATAAGTTCAAACTCCCACAGCCTTTACATTCAAGTTAATTATTAATACTTGGGTTAATCGGGTTCATGATGACCAGGAAACCATTGTCGATTGCCAGAAAAATCCATCTGGTTCACTCATGTCCTTTAGGGAAGGAAATCTGCTTTCTTCATCTGGTCTGGGCCTATATGTGATTCCAGAGCCACAGCAACGCGGTTGACTCTTAACTGCCCTCTGAAATGGTCTAGCAAGCCACTCAGTTCAAGGGCAACTAGGGATGGGCAATAAATGCTGGCCAGCCAGCGACGCCCAAGTCCCACGAATGAATTTTTAAAAAAAATCATACTTTGTAAATTCTGAATCAGAGTGACATGGTTTCTGTTGTCAATAGGCGTCAAAAAATTCAAGCTTACAAATGCATTCATAATCTCTAATAGCAGATTCACTTGAAATGAGCCCTGTTCTAAAGAGATATTTGATGGCGCAGGGTTTAAAGTATCAGTAATGCTTGGGTAAAGCAGATGATGCACTTGTTCATTAACATGGAACAGGACCATTTTACACCTTCATGTCTTTGATCCGGTTTGATTGAAAAGTCTCTGCATGGGCAACTGACGAGAGGAAATATATACTGGAAGCTATATGCCATAACTTCAGTTCAGTTTTGTATGCATCAACAGGAAGTAGGCAGAAGTATTTGCCACCATCTTTTTCAAACATAAAAGGAAATTGTATAATTTATCATACTGAGAAATATACCCTGAAGACACTTTTGCATTTACAAACTGAATCAATCTTCGTTCTTTTTACAAATGTATTGTAGTCCTTTACTTCTGTATAGAATCCAAATGCCTGTAAGTAATATTAAAGTGTGTTTTAGTCTGATAACTTTCTACTTATTATAGGAGGTGACAACTGTGCAATCTCCAGTATTAACACGGTATTTTGCAAAAAATTGATGTTATGAATCCTGTGACACAATTCCCATTCATGGCACATAAAGGGTTGATCTTCTCCAATCAGGAGGAATACAGCTCCGTGTATGAAATCCAAAGCATAAATGAAAAAGAGGAGGAATCAAAGATGGCGCTGGTGTGAGAGGAAGCATGATCCACAGGTGGCAAGATCCTTCTTGAAATCTGGCTGTTGTTTGAGGTCTGGAAAGGATAATGTACATCAAGCAAGCTTTAAACATACCTGGAATGCAGTTGCAAAGAGAGAACTTTGAAAGTCTAGCTGGAAAGGATTATTTTTAGATTCCTTCCTGCCGGTTGGAATCTACAGTGTGCTCAGCGGGGGAGGGACTGTGGATCTCAGCTCAATCTGCAAACTCTGTTCTTTTTTCACCCAAGAAAGGGAGAATTAAAGTGGGAAGCAGAAGCTACTGAGGTCCTGCTGCAAATTGCAAGCTGCTATTTCTACTTTTGGATTGCTTTTTTTGCAGCTAAAGCTCTATGAGGGGTATGTTGGGACTTGCAGTCCAGCCTAGAACCATCTTGTAGTTTTTTCACTCAGTCAAGTGTGAATTGGTTTAGGGTGGGAGGGGGCAGCCCAGGGAAGAACTGCTGTGTCATAAAAACTGCAACTGTCAGATCAACCTGGGGACACTGTGCTGTTTCTTTTTTCACCCAACCAAGGGTGAATTAAAGTGAGGAAGAAGAGTTGCAACTTGCAGCTCGGCTGGGAACCCTTTGCTGCTTCTGTTTGCCCAGTTAAGGGTGAAGGAAGGTGAAAAGCAATCTAAGAACTCTGGTAGGTCAAACACGGAGACAGCTTGTTATGTGGGCCAAGAAACAGTACTCCAGGCTGGAGGAAATGGGTAGGCCATAGGCACTTTCACTGGCAAAATGGTAGGTGGCAAACCAAAATCTAAGAGTGGGACCACAGGGGTAGAGGGGGCGAAGGGGGGGGGGGGGGGGTGGGGTCCCCACCACGCTCTCCTGGAGGGATCCCTGAACAGAGCATGCCGAGTGAAAGGACAGGGGAAGCTATTATGGAGGCCATGCAAAGACTGGACACTAAGTTGGACCGGTGGGCTACTGAGTTGCAGGCCAAGATAGATGAGCTGAGGGGGGAAACTCAGATCATCTGTTAAATCTCTCCAAAGTGTCACTGTCGCCCATGAGAACCGCTTGAAGGAGCTTGGGGACTCGGAGGCATTTAGTGAAAACACTATCTCTGAGCTGAACAGCCAAGTTACTCATTTGACATCGGAGGTTAAGTCCCAAAGAGAGAAATGTGATGAGATGGAACGATGCCAAAGACGAAATAACATCCGTCTGATAGGCCTTCCGGAGGGAAGCGAGGGCCCAAATATCACAGACTTTGTCGCCCAGCTATTGAAGAATGGGCTGGAACTGGAGGATGAGCCGCTTCTGGATCGCGCGCACATAGTGTTATGGGCAAAGCCCAGACCAGGAGAAGAATCTCAGCCCATTACTGCAGGAGTACATTACACCTCAGCATGAGACAGAATCCTGCAGCAAGCAGCACAGGCTACCACTCTGAGGTAGCAGGAAAATAAGCTGTTGATATTTCCAGGTTTCACCCCGGTGGTGGCAAGGAGAAGGGCAGTCTTCGCTGATGTCAAACGACTTCTGCGTGACTGTCCTGGAGTCAGGTTTGGGCATCGCTTTCCGGCCTGCTTGAGGATTACTCTCAACAATGGAACCGAGCACAAGTTCACGGATCCGGCAGTGGCGATGAAAGTTGTGAAGCAGACTTTTGAATCGGGTGACCACATGGCGGATGCAAACTGATATTTGTTTTTTTTAAAAAAATGAACCTGCATGTTGTACCCGGATCTAATTGTCAGCCAGGAAAGGGTCATCGGTTTTGCGACTGTTAGGTTAAGTGTTTGGTATTTCTAGACCGTTTCAGGTTAGAGCACCTGTGACTGCAATGGGAATGGAGGTGGAGATCGTGAAGGCACCGCAATAAGGAGGTGTTGGAGGCACAGGTGCCCTGTTTGGGAGGACGCTGCGTTTGCGGGTTTGGTCTGTCTGTTTTTGTGTCTTTGCTATATCTTTTTTTCCTCTGTGGGAGTGGTTTGGCCTCTTTCAAGCCCACCCTCTCTTTCTCGTGGTTGGTTCCCCGCGGCCGATGGGGAGGGTGGGGTCCTGGGGTGTGGCATCTGCTAATGTCAGTGGTTTGGGGGGGGGGGGGGGGGGTGTGGGGGGAGAACGGGACGGGACGACGACTCCCCAGCGAGGAGGGATACCAGGCTACTGTTAGGAATGTGGGATGTTGGCTAGGAGGCCCTTACGCTCCAACCTCGGAGCGATCGCCCAGGACCACTGTATCTTCCAAGTCGGCAGAAATTATTAAGTCATTTCTCATGGAATACATGGTGTCGGACTCATGAAAGTTTCTTAACCTCACTAGTAGGGAATATTTTTTTTTCCACCTGTCCACCGAACGTATTTGCGTATAGATTACTTTTTGGTAGATAAGAAGTTGCTCCCAGCTGTGCACTTATGCTCCTAAGAAACCATTGTAATCCCTGACAATGGACTTGGTAGTGAGGAGGAGGGTGGACCCCCGCACGCCTTGGCAAGTTAATACTGGTCTGCTCTCTGATGATGAATTTGTTTAGATTTCTGTTAACCCAGATCAATGAATTCTTAGAGTTTAATGATGCTCCGGGAATCTCGGCAGCTACCTTATGGGAGACGTTGAAGGCTTATTTAAGGGTCCAGATCACATCTTGTTCAGCACACGAGGTGAAGCAGACAGGTAGGTGGTTATCAGAATTGCTGGGGCGTATCGCCCAAGTTGATGCCGCGTACACTGCGGACCTGTCCCCAGGAACGTTTCCATAAAGGAACGTTTACTACTAAAGGTGGAGTTTGAGACCTTGTCCTCATCACGTCAAGTGGAAGAGATGCTGTTCAAATCTAAGTACATACACTATGAGCATGGGGACAAGGCAAACAAGCTACTAGCTCAACAGCTGCGCCAATTCTCCACCAAAAGTCTCAACCCACAAATGCAGACTCCAAATGGGGTCTCTATTGATCCACAGCGAACAAATGAACTGTTTAGAGACTTTTACTTGACCCTCTATAGCTCGGAGATTACCGCCAATGAGGAGGACTTTCAGGAGTTCCTTGGGGCAATGAATCTCCCCTTGGTGGACAGGCCGCAGCACTGGAGAAACCAATCAACGTTGAAGAAATTGTTAGGGCGCCAAGAACTATGCCGAATGGGAAATGTCCGGGACCAGATGGGTCCCCCATCGAATTCTACAAAACATTTATGGCTAGGTTGGCCCCCTGCTACTGCGCATGATCTATGAATCATATGTGAACTGCTCTCTCCCGCAGACTTTGAGGCGAGCAACAATTTCACTTATCCTTAAAAAGGATAAGGACCCGCAAATCTGCAGCTCTTATAGACCGATCTCATTGTTGAATGTGGATCTCAAACTGATCTCTAAGATCCTGCCCTTTATCATCTCGCCTGACCAGACTGGGTTCATTAAAAATAGACGTATGTACTCGAATATTCGGCAACTGTTTAACATTAAGTATGTGCCTGCCACCACCAAGCCACCAGAGCTGTTAATCTCGCTGCATGCTGAAAAAGCGTTTCATCGGGTGGAATGGGATTATTTATTTGATGCTCTCGGGAGGTTCGGGTTCAGCCCAAAGCTCATCTCCTGGATCAAAATACTGTACTCTGCCCCTCTAGCCTCAGTCCAGACAAACGAAGTGCATTCAGCTTTTTTCCCTTTGTCCCGGGGCACTAGGCAAGGATGCTCCCTCGCCCCCATTATTTGCCATTGCTGCGGCTTTTTGCAATAGCAAATGAGTGGGGATTGGTTGGGAGGGAATTGAGCGGACAATATCGTTATATGCGGATGACCTACTATTGTATGTATACTCACTACATAAAAAAACATTTTCCCCATGTTGCCATTCTTTTGTCAATCGCCTTAAGTCGATGTTCTCTGCTTCTCAGCCCTTCAGCCATTGGGAATAATTTCCCTCTGTGTTTAAACCACTCATCATAAATACTTCTGTCAAATCTCCTTTCAACTTTCTCTTCTAAGGAGAACAGATCCAGCTTCTCCGATCTGAAGTCCCTCATCCCTGGAACCATTGCAAATCTTTTCTGCACCCTCTCCAAAATCTTCATCGTAGTCGTAGCGGAATAGTATGTTAGAACGTCTGATTGACGTTGATTAGACAGCGAAGTGTGCTCAACAGCATCCTTCGGTAATGTTTCAAAGCATTTCACAGTTAATTTTGAAATATAGTAATTTATAGTTGGTAAAAACAACAGTAATTTTTCATAGAGCAAGATCCCAAAAAAAGACTTGCATTTATATTGCACCTTTCACATCCACTGGATCTCGCAAAGTGCTTTACAGACAATTAAGTACTTTTGAAATGTATTCACTGTTGCAATGCAGGAAATGTTATGACATCCACACAAAGCTCCCACAATTAATGTCATAACAATCAGGAAATCGGTTTTTGTGATGCTGAAGCAAGAGTTCCCTACTCTTATACTCCGACCCCCTTGAAATAAGGGCCAATATTCCATTAGCGTTCCCGATTACCTGCTGCACCTGTAGCCCTTAGCCCCTCGAAGCAACTAAGGATCTGGGTTGATGGTTGAATGACCAAGGGAGTTGGGACCTCCTTGGCTGCCAGGGAACCATACATACATAAAATTCACCTGTACATTGATTGAGTGGAAGGGCTTCTGGTTGACAAAACATAAAACATAGAACAGTACAGCACAGAACAGGCCCTTCGGCCCACGATGTTGTGCCGAGCTTTATCTGAAACCAAGATCAAGCTATCCCACTCCCTATCATCCTGGTGTGCTCCATGTGCCTATCCAATAACCGCTTAAATGTTCCTAAAGTGTCTGACTCCACTATCACTGCAGGCAGTCCATTCCACACCCCAACCACTCTCTGCGTAAAGAACCTACCTCTGATATCCTTCCTGTATCTCCCACCACAAACCCTATAGTTATGCCCCCTTGTAATAGCTCCATCCACCCGAGGAAATAGTCTTTGAACGTTCACTCTATCTATCCCCTTCATCATTTTATAAACCTCTATTAAGTCTCCCCTCAGCCTCCTCCGCTCCAGAGAGAACAGTCCTAGCTCCCTCAACCTTTCCTCATAAGACCTAGCCTCCAAACCAGGCAGCATCCTGGTAAATCTCCTCTGCACTCTTTCCAGCGCTTCCACATCCTTCTTATAGTGAGGTGACCAGAACTGCACACAATATTCCAAATGTGGTCTCACCAAGGTCCTGTACAGTTGCAGCATAACCCCACGGCTCTTAAACTCCAACCCCCTGTTAATAAAAGCTAACACACTATAGGCCTTCTTCACAGCTCTATCCACTTGAGTGGCAACCTTTAAAGATCTGTGGATATGAACCCCAAGATCACTCTGTTCCTCCACAGTCTTCAGAATCCTACCTTTGACCCTGTAATCCACATTTAAATTAGTCCTACCAAAATGAATCACCTCACATTTATCAGGGTTAAACTCCATTTGCCATTTTTCAGCCCAGCTTTGCATCCTATTTTGCGTCAAAAGTGCTCCCATTTTGATTCGGGGTCTTTTTTGGCAATGCAGGTTTAATCAGTAACAACTTGCACCTAAGGAAAGCAGGCTAATTGGACTAAGGCTATGGCTCTCTGTGTCCAAGATGCCAAATCTAAGGAAATTAATGTGAGGGACAGCTCGGTGGATAGGATATTGGTATGTAGATAGGCTGGAAAATTGGGCGGGGATCCTGGGTTCAGGATTCAATCCTGGACCGGGGAGCGGCGCGGGCTTGGAGGGCCGAAGGGCCTGTTCCTGTGCTGTATTGTTCTTTGTTCTTTGATCCTCCACGTGAGCAAACAGTGCATTAGTTACAGCCTTACTGCAGCTGACTAGGAAAAAACAAACAGGTCTCCTGACGATCCCAGAAAGATCCTGAGGCATAGAAGTTGAGAGCAGTTATCCTTGCAGCATCTGGCAACGCATTGGGTTTGACAGATCATGGCTCAAGTTGCTGCTGGACCATGCAACATACGTCCGTCACCACCTCATGGCTTCGTGTCAGTCGTCTTTGACACTGGTTTTCTGTCATATTGATGTCCTAGATCTGTACACCTGTCCCACAGGCAAGTAACTGGCTGTCCTGCCTCTCCTCCTCCTTCCTGGTGCATGGGCAAAAGCCCCTTCCTCCTGACCTGCCTTCCAGCTGCTCACAGAGACTGGCTTTTTTGGCTTCTGTGAGGGTGCCATGTCCACCTTTTATGTTCCTTTGCACAAAGTGCTATGCACCCTTTCTCCAACACACAGGATTTCCTGCCACCTGCGTGCACAAGTCACGGGCAAAAATAACTGCCCTCCGAGACCAGGAGCGCCTCCCCCACCACCTCCTATTTCTCAGGTTAAGTGAAAGCAGTTGGAATTTATTTAGTGGGGCAGTGAATAAAATTTTAAAGTAAGTTGCACAGGGGACTCCACCTCTCCAAAGGGGCACCTTGGCTATTCAAAGAAGTGCTCAAAGGTCAGACCTCCTTTTGCCAGGTCTACTTTCCACACTCGGGTTTCAATAGCCTAGCCCATCAAAATCTGAATGGAGCAGAAGCAGCTGCTGACAAGGCCAGCTGCCCCCATGAAATATCCTGGCAAAAATGGAAAGTGCAATGTTCAGAGTGGGAATTAGGATTTTTGGGCAGTACCACTATTTTTGTCTCGACAGACAACCTTCTCCATGGTGCCAAAAAATCTGGACCTATGACTCTGTAGAAGGTATGACACCTGAAGGACAGCACCATCAACACCCTACACTACAGCACACAAGATGCCGATACTCTGTTCCGTGTGTGGGACTTCAACCCATCAAGCCTCCGACCCAGAGGTCTTAATAAAACCAAAAAGCTGAGTCTTTCAGATCCTTTTCACAAACCTCATCACTAAAGCGATCTTTCTGACTGACCTTTTAAAACTATAATAGTGGAAATTTCAAGGAGAAATGAAAAGAAAACACCAAAACTAGTCAAGAGGATGTATGATCTCAACTAAAGTATTATGTCTGAAACCCAATTTTTTGTATGAGAAATGACCACGTATGGGAGCCCAAGAATGAAACCTTATTTAATTAATTTGTTGTCCCAAGAATTACATAATCCTAGCCTTCCTAGAGTGAAATTGTCAAAACATTAGTCACTTACTGGTATACATTACTAGTTGGAAAGCTGAGGCCAAAAGTTCAACCTATGACCCCTCTGGCTGGTTCATTCAGTTGACACAGACTGAATGCAATTTTTACTTGCGCCTCTGAAGAAAACCTTTTTGGTTTGGTGCTTTACGTCCTTTAACTTGCTCTCCATGGTCATTCCAAAAAAAATTTCAGATTTTGCTAGCCATTGCTCATCTGATCACTGAAACAGGAAATTTGCCTTAGAACATAGAACAGTACAGCACAGAACAGGCCCTTCGGCTCACGATGTTGTGCCGAGCTTTATCTGAAACCAAGATCAAGCTATCCCACTCCCTATCATCCTGGTGCGCTCCATGTGCCTATCCAATAACCGCTTAAATGTTCCTAAAGTGTCTGACTCCACTATCACTGCAGGCAGTCCATTCCACACCCCAACCACTCTCTGCGTAAAGAACCTACCTCTGATATCCTTGTAATGGAACTCTTGACAGCCTTATCCAAAATGATTATAGTGACTTGATACTCTGGGCAGTCAAGAATGCTTGAATTGTGCATCTCACAACAGGTTGGTCGTTTATATAATATCCACCAGCAAAAACACAACCTTAAGTGTGGGCAAGTGTAGAAATTTAGATAAACATTATCCCATAAATCTATCAGTATGCTCTCCCGCTATACACAATTTGGTAGCATGTCCTCCGGAATTGGCTTTGAAAATTTATTGACTGCCCTAGATTCCATGACACATTCTTGTAAACAAATTCTAGTCAAGACTGAGGAAAATATACTCAAATCCTTTCAGAATAATGATCCTTTTACTCCTTTAAATTTGGTTCAATGGTGGAGCACAGCTTTCCACAGACTGACAGCTTCATAGTACTCGGCAAACGTTGGCAGGCTATTTGACTGTGGACACCTCTGGAAAGCTCAATTCTGTCTTCACCTGATGGAGACTACTAATTAGCAATCAGCAACAGATATCCTGCTTGGTTTTTGCACAGCTGAGACTAGTTCACATGTACTAAAAGCAATTTAAGTACTGCGATTGTTAGTCCTGCTGAGATCTGCTAGTGCAGCACAGATAAGGGACTGAACCAAGGAACATTTTCATTTAGCTAAGTGAGGTTAGATGCTGCAGAGTGGAAACAGACTTTTGTGGAGCATTAACACATGATTTGCACAACGTCCTGATTCCGTGCTGTATAAAAAGTTAGAGTTTATTTATTAGTCACAAGTAGGCTTACATTCACGCCGAGTGAAGATGCAGTGAAATTCCCCAATAATTGATGCAGTTACATCGCTATTTCCGGGGGTGCAAAACAAACAACCAATTGGGCATCGCCTTCCGTAATTTAAAGACTCACCCACAGAATCTTACCACCCGAGTAATTTCAGATCTTTCAAACAAATGTTTGAAAGGGCAGCGCGGTGGCACAATGGTTAGCACTGCTGCCACACAGCGCCAGGGACCCACGTTCAATTCTGGCCTCGTGTGACTATTTGTGTGGAGTTTGCGCGTTCTCCCTATGTCTGCGTGGGCTTCCTCCAAGCGCTGCGGTTTCCTCCCACTGAGCAAAGGTGTGCAGACTACGTGGATTGACCATGCTAAATTCGCCTTAGTGTCAGGAGGATCAGGGGGGTAAATACAGGAATAGGGCAAGGGTGGGATTATTGTCGGTGCAGGTTCACCAAATGAGTTCTGCTCAATCACTTCAAACAATATTGGCAACACCTCAAAAGGTGCCCTTAACACAAAAATCAGTTCAATGGGAAAATATGTTCCCTTGGGTTGGAACAAGTCTCTGGCCTTGTGTGTTTTTTGGATTTAGACAGCAGGACTAATTTCAAAGAGTGACTTCTAGTGCATGTGCATGACAACGTGGTTACCTTTTCAAACATGTCCCATTTCAAGATATACATTTCCTGAGTATTGGTGGTGTTGGTAGATATTGGTGCACTTTTAATTCCCTAAAATCAAATCTGCATGTATAATCGCAATACAAAGCTGCTTCAAAGGTCAAAATGGTGACATTATTTGTTAGTAATTAATATGGGAACAGAAAAACCCAGTATTTTCCTACTGAAGAACAGCGATGAGGGGGGTGGAGAGAAAACATAAGGGATAAATAAATCTTTTGGTATCAGTCGAGGCATAGATTACAAAAGCAGGGAAGTCATGTTGAGAGTTGTATAGAACTTTGGTGAGGCCACAGCTAGAGTAGTGTGTGAAGTTCTGGTCACCACGTTATTGACAGGATGTGATTGCACTGGAGGGGGTGCAGAGGAGATTCACCAGGATGGTGCCTGGGATGGAATATTTAAGTTATGAAGAGAGGTTGGGTAGGCTTGGGTTGTTTTCATTGGAGCAGAGAAGACTGAGGGGGCGACCTGATCAAAGTATACAAGATTATGAGAGACATGGACAGAGTGGATAAGGAGCAGCTGTTCCCTTTAGTTGAAGGGTCAGTCACGAGGGGACACAGGTTCAAGGTGAGGGGCAGGGGATTTGAGGGGGGGGGGAGAGAAGAGAGAGATGAGAAAATTTTTTTTTTTTACCCAGGTGGTGGTGACATGTGCTGCCAAGGAGAGTGGTGAAGGCAGGTTGCCTCACATCCTTTAAAAAGTACCTGGATGAGCACTTGGCACATCATAAAATTCAGGGCTATGGGCCAAGTGCTGGTAAATGGGATTAGGTGGGAGTTCAGGTGTTTCTAATGCGTCTGTGCGGACTTGATGGGCTGAAGGGCCTCTTCTGCACTGTATGATTCTATACCTTCATGAATGCTACTGATCAATGACACCTTCAAATTGATTGATGAACTTACTTTCATGATAATAAATGGAGAAAAATTGACTAAATGTTACTAAGTTATGACAACTTGAATTTACATTAGGCATGAGTTTTCTGGATGGCGTAACCCACCCCCGCTGACTCCGACTGGCCCACTGCCATTTCACGCCAATTTGAGCATCAACTCGCAGTTGGCAAATCTTCCGTCTGCCCTGGAAGGAAACCATGCCTTGGAGAGTCACAACTCTCCAGCCTGTCCTGGCACAGTGCAGCAGTGGCCAGAAGAGGTAGAGCAGCGTTCAGCCTCAGACAAAGTCCCGGGACCACATTTGACTAAGTCCTGGGAGGCCTCAGGGCAGGAAGATAGGGGATGCCCGGGAAGGACCAGGAGAGAGGCAATCGCAGCACTGGGGGGGCATGGGAATGTCCAGATCGGATGGGTGGCTGCCCCAAATCTGAAGGGGTCATAAATTGGCTAATTAAAGGCCTTATAATAGTGGAAAGGATGAGTTTTCCATCTTATGCCCTGCCCACCCCACCCTGAAACTGCAACTGGGTCAGGGCAGGTGGGATTCCGGAGGGAATCCTGTCCATTTCATTTTATTTAGATTTATCTTATTCTCCTTTTTCTCAAAGGGGAAATTCAATTGCAGCATGAAGTATTTCTGAAGGAAGTCACCTGTCATGCATTCCGAGGTGACGGTAGAGAAAGAAACAATCAGACAAGTGAACGGCGATGGAAGATATAGTACATTGTACTAACAAGAATCCTCTTTCACAATCTGCTTGAGGCACTAAGACACCAAAAATAATTCTGTACCTACCACTGTGGATGCGTAAGTGCTCCTTTAGATGATGCTTGTATTTAAATGCTTTCCCACATTCAGTGCACTTGAATTTCCGGTTCCCACCCGTCTGTGTTACAACATGGCGCTTAAAGAAAAATTAAAAGAGAAAAAGGTAAGAAAATGCTTCTTCAATTGATTATTTTAGATTTGCCAGTAAAGATTACATACCATATATTTTAGACCAAGACTAAATTTTAAGACAAAAAATTAGGGTGCACAAGCAATAGTTTTGAAATTAACTCTCATCGACTCGCTACTGCAGAGGTCAGAGACTGTTCCTGCTGATCCCGCCCCCAAAAGTAGCACAAATGGAGCCAGACAGACACTGGTGTACACTAAATATGTCAAAAAAGCAAAAGACATATTACAAAACATATACAATTTACTTTAGCTTCTTTCACAGCACAGACAAGGATATTATTTAGAAGCAGAGCATGCTGCAATAATGCATCAATTATAATGTTAAAACCCATAAAAATCACCCTCCTCGTGTTCCGAATCAATATTGTATCCCAATCTACTTCTTGAATTGCATCATGTGGATCATCGACATCTTCATCAGCAATCATGTTGTCATCCATCCGGCCTTCATTGTGAACCTACTCATTTTGGGAGGGTTCTTCTTGAGTATTACCATAGGTTTAAGCTTTGCCCTGCCAGACATGCATGATAACACAACTGAATCTACTCTGCATGGCCAATTATGTTCAGGAAAATTTCTCTCTCCAACTTGGCTCACTGTTTGATTGGCTGTCATGTCAAAATTCATGGGAGTCTCATCCACGTTCCCAATATAGGACAATCTGTATCCATCCTTTTCCCTTTTGTCGATGTTTTATTACTGTATAAACCGCTGAAATGCGATAAAACCATCATCAAGTTCTGCTTGGAGGTGTGGTGAAATATTGGTCATATGTCACAGTACAAAATTGCTTTTCGTTATAAACCTGGTGCACCGATCTGCAATGCCTAATTTTCTTGCTTGTTTCAGGACAAAGATTCTGATAAATACTAGAGAAACTGAAAGTCCGTTCTGGCAATTTTCATTGATGTATTTTGCAGTTTTGTTTTCCTACTGCTGATGCAAACTAGGCTTTCCTCTGTTTGCACATTTACCCTTGGGCATCTGCCCAAGTTGAGTAGGGAGGTAACAATCTTCTCTGACATCTTGAAATCTCTAGCTGTCGCATGGTGGCACAGCCTCACAGCATCAGGGACCCTGGTTCAATTTCGGCCTTAGGTGACAGTCTGTGTGGAGTTTGCATGTTCTCCCCGTGTCTGCGTGGGTTTCCTCCCACAGTCCAAAGATGTGTGGGTCAGGCGGATTGGCCATGCTAAATTGTCCCTTAGCATTAGGGAGATCAGGGTAAATACGAGGGGTTACGAGGTTAGGGCGTGGGTAGGATTGTTGGTGGTACATGCTCGATGGGCCAAACAACCTCTTTCTGCACTGTAAGGATGCAATGATTCTATGAAGTCACATTGACCTGCCTTCACTTACATGGGTGGGGAGTGCACTGTCAGTTGCATAGAGGCAGGAAAATATTTTCAGGGTAGATTTGACAGGATGACTGTTCCATTCCACATTCTTGTCTCAGTATTACTTAAAGTGGGCTGTTTTTGGTTTAAAAACTCCAACCTTTAATTGTCTCTATACAGGCATGCATATGGGAGGATACTTTCAATATACCAAAGTCATCAAGGTTACCTTCAATCACTGTAGCATTGCTCACCTTCACTCTTGCCCTTCTCATTTGCTAATTGAAACTCTAACCATCATTATTCAGATACCTTGAGTCTACTATCCTCCTCAAACCTCTAGCTCTGTTCCTCCTGCCCTGTGTCACCAAGTTCTACAACTAACCATGTTCCCATTTTAGTCCAACTTTATTTCCTCAGTCCATCGTATATACATTTTAAGGTTCTTTTCCACCATTTCAAATCCCTCAGTTGTCTTGCCTCAATTTGTTTCAGCAATTTTAATTCGCCATATATTGCAGTTATATTGCAGTTATATTGCCCTTCACTCCTCCAACTCTACATTATTGTTCCTACTTCACTCATCATTGAAAGCCAACCTTCAAATTTCTTCTTAGCAGCTCTCTCCCCGAAGCACTTATCTTCCTATTTTCTCCTTTCTTCAAAAGCCTTCTTAATAGCTAGCAGACCATGCCATCAATTTATTTACCACCTTACAGCTTTCACATCTCCTTTATGGGGGCCTGTTCTTCCTCTTGTTAAGTGCTGAGAGATGCTTCACGCAAAATGTGCTGCATAAATGCAAGCTATTTTTATCTTCTCTCTTTCCCATGGAGACCTGCCATTTTCCATTTCTCTAGTCTGCAGGGAGCTGCCCAGCTGGCATAAGATATGAGCATCAATAAGCAGCTCTTTAGGAAATCCCACAGATCAGAATCCTTTCTGACCCTAATACTGATGTGCTGGATTCTCTATAGAATTGTTCAGTGACACTTGTGTAATTGTCATCAACTGAACAGTTCCCTTGGAGTTGGGACACCCAAACAGCAGATCTCCAGAGGGAAGGAAAAGGGCACTTTTAACTGAAACTCATCTTTTACAGGTTAGCACTTTAACTATTTATTATCCATACTTGATGACAACGTTGATGGGGGGCAGTTTTTCCTATACTTTCCATCTCCTTTAACGAATTAGGAATTTTAGCCAGACTGCTAATTTTAGCCAGACTGCTCATTTAGCTTTAAAAACAGACCTTAATAGCTCAATTAAAATGAACGTCATTAGGTATTACATTCTTCCATATAGAATTCTCTATTCCATAGCACACACATGGGAAGAATGCCGTATTGGTAACGTCACTGGACTAGTGATCCAGAAGCCCAGCCTAATACTTTGGGGGACAAGAGTGCATCAAGGAGCCCAAACTCTCCACTGGCTGGTGTCATACCTAGCACATAGGAAAAGATAGTTGTGATTGTTGGGGGGGTCAATCATCTCAGTTTCAGGACATCACTGTAGGAGTTCCTTAGGGTTGTGCCCGAGGCCCAACCATCTTCAGTTGTTTCATCAAGGATCCTCCTTCCATCAGAAGGTCAGAAGTAAGGATGCCTGCTGATGATTGCAAAATATTCAGTACCATTGGTGACTCTTCAGACACTGAAGCAATCCATGCCGATGTGTAGCAGGACAGAGTACAGGAATGAGATAGAGATTCTGGTGAACTGGTGCAGCAACAATAATCTCTCCCTCAATGTCAACAAAATGTAGAAGATTGTCATTGATTTCAGGAGGCGTAGAGGAGAACATGCCCCTGTCTACATCAATGGGGACGAAGTAGAAAGGGTCGAGAGCTTCAAGTTTTTAGGTGTCCAGATCACCAACAACCTGTCCTGGTCCCCCCATGCTGACACTACAGTTAAGAAAGCCCACCAACGCCTCTACTTTCTCAGAAGATTAAGGAAATTTGGCATGTCAGCTACAATTCTCACCAAGTTTTACAGATGCACCATAGAAAGCATTCTTTCTGGTTGTATCACAGCTTGGTATGGCTCCTGCTCTGCCAAGACCGCAAGGAACTACAAAAGGTCGTGAATGTAGCCCAATCCATCACGCAAACCAGCCTCCCATCCACTGACTCGGTCTACACTTCCCGCTGCCTCGGCAAAGCAGCCAGCATAATTAAGGACCCCAGGTACCCCAGACATTCTCTCTTTCACCTTCTTCTGTCGGGAAAAAGATACAAAAGTCTGAGGTCATGTACCAACTGACTCAAGAACAGCTTCTCTGCTGCCATCAGACTTTTGAATGGATCTACCTTGCATTAAGTTGATCTTTCTCTACAGCCTAGCTATGACTGTAACACTACATTCCGCACTCTCTTTCCTTCTCTATGAATGGTATGCTTTGTCTGTATAGCACGCAAGAAACAAATCTTTTCACTGTATGTTAACGCGTGACAATAATAAATCAAATCAAATCAAAACCTGGACAACATTCAGGCTTGAACTAATAAGTGGCAAGTAACAATCATACCACACAAGTGCAAGACAATGACTATCTCCAATAAGAATCTAACCATTCCCCTATGACATTCACTGGCATTACCAGTGCTGAATCCCCCACTATCCTGCAGGTTACCATTGACCAGAAACCTGCCATATAAATACTGTGGTTACAAGAGCAGGTCAGAGACTGGGAATTCGGTGGCAAGTAACTCATCTCCTGACTCCCCAAAACCTGTCCAACATTTGTAAGTACTCTCCGCATATCTAGAATAGATAAATGGAACTCCAACAACACTGGAGATGTTTGACAACATCTAACCTATCCAATACCTCCACCATTTCAATTTCAAACACCTTTCGTGTCTGAATTACTTCCTCTTTTACCATGGCCTGGGTAGCATCTTGTTGCTTGGGAAAGACAGATGATTTTCTTGTGGATGACGATGTCTTAGCACAAAATTGTTAAGTCATTGGCAACATTTGCACAGGACTTCATTTTTTGATATTTATAAGAATATAAACTGGTACCGTGTAGGTGATACAATAGTGGAGGGATTGCTTTATGCAGTCTTGCAGTGTTTGCAGACTAGCCAGGGAACTGGATCTGGTGAATGCCATTAGTATTTGGGTGCTCTACGTGACTACCCCATGCATGAATAATTCACTCTCTTTTTGGCTGTATTGCTATAAGTTTGGAAAGGTCTGATGGAAAAATAACTTACCACTAAAATCAATATTAACATTTATGTAGTGCTGCTAATGTCACAAAACATCTCACAGTAGTGTTAATCAGACAACATTCCACAGTGAAACACAAGGAGATACTAAGCTGAGTGACTAAAAGCTTAGTCACAGAAGCAGGTTTTAAGCAGCAAACAGGAGTTACAGAAGTAGCAAGGTTAGGGAAGGAATTCCACGGCCTATATCCCAGACAACTGAGGGCATGGCCCGCAAAGGTAATGGTGGGGCAAAGGCTAGAACTGGTAGAAGGTGACGATGATGGCTATTGAGAAACTTAATTGCAAGGATGAGAATTTTAAATTCAAGGCATTACTAAACTGGAAGCCAATGTAGTTCAGTGAGCACAGGAGTGATAGGTGAGCAAGAAGTGAGCAAGCAGCACAGTCTTGGGCGAGCTGAACTTTACAGAGGGTGAAAGCTGAGAAACCAACCAGGAGAGTATTTGAATATTCAAGTCTGGAGGTAGCAAAAGCACGGATGAGTGTACTAAGAGATGGGCTAAGGCAAAGGTGGAGATAGGAAAATAAAGCATCCCACAGCAAAATTGAACATCTCCAGTTATGGGAGTGAAAGTACCTACTTTCCTATCAATAAACAGGACCAGTACAGGAGTATTTAATTGCTTGTTTTGTTCTACCTGATCTCGCCCTGACTTATGTGAAGCCATGTGACGATCCAGTTGTGTCCTGTAGGCAAAAGTGTAGCTGCAAAGGGAACAGCTGAAGTTGTCTTCATTTTTTTCATGGCGATATTTAATGTGCTCTTTTAATGAAGTCAAGCGCTTGTAGCCTCTATCGCAATATGGGCAGGTAAGAAGCTGAGCAAAAGCATCAGGAGTTCCTAAAAAAAACATGAAATAACATCCATGTAAATATTCAATTTTAAACAATTTCTAAGATGGAGTTGGTTAACATTATGTTCTCAAAATAACTAAAATTGATTTAAAAAGCAGGCAAACCCAATCATCATTATTCCCCCCATGGTGCTATAGATTTAGTAAGAGTTTTAACAACACCAGGTTAAAATCCAACAGGTTTATTTGGTAGCAAATGCCATTAGCTTTCGGAGTGCTGCTCCTTCGTCAGATGGAGTAGATATCTGGTGTTGTTAAAACTCTTACTGTGTTTACCCCAGTCCAATGCCGGCATTTCCACACCATGACTGCTATAGATTTAGACATATTATGCATACATTTGTTCAAATACTTGCATAGAAGCTACCTGCAAACATGGATAGTGCTCAATTTTGCTTCTCTATTTCCCAGTTAAAAGAAACGACCGTTAATTACATTTTAGCTTGTAGATATATTGCAAAAACAAAAATTATAGCTTGTATGTCTTGAGTCCAAAGGTTGAAAATCCAAGGTAGTTGGACAGAAGGAGTCTTTTTCTTTTGCAACAGGAATCAATTTCAGAATATTGCAGGATATACATTTCTGCATTTAAAAGGGGCAATGCAGCTTCAGTTGATTGATTAACTCAGTATAGCATCTGAGTTCAATCCAGGAGCTGCACTAGTTGTATTTTTGCCTTGTACTCACTTCAGTTCAACTCAGATGATTTATTGACACACAAGTTTTGCTTTCGCTGTTAGTTTTTATTGTGGTCCCATTCTAAGCCAAGTAGAACTGTTCTTATATTTTACAAATCAGAAAAGTAAGATGTGACGCATTCATGGAATCAGGAATATACAGAAATTACACTCTGACTGCAAACCTCAGATACCAAACACAAAGACTTCAATTTTATGCAGGGATGTTCTATGGCATTGCTCACCAGAATAGGAAAGAAATATCTTCTACCTTTTTAGACTTTACTAAAATGAACAGCAGAGATGGCTGCATTGAATTTATCAGCTCGAGTACACAATGCAACCTCATCAATCTTTTCCACTGTAAAATGACTAACTGCTTTGGATATGCATTTAACTTTGTTCAATTTTGAGCATTAATTTTCTGCTGTGCTTTGGATTCCTCTATCTTGCCCAACAGTCTGGGGACATCCAAGATAAACGCTGAGCCTGAGAGAATTCATGCATGTTTTATTTACAGGTGCAAATGGTAACAGACCTGATGCAATTGAGCGACATATTTAAGCAAACACAAGGCATGATTCAGCTACATGGAGGCAGGGATACTCAAGGATAGGGATGAGCACGAGGTTCAGCAGGTGGAGTTAAACAGTGTTAGTTCAATTCCAAGAGCACCAAGTAAACTTGGTTTTCTGAATTAAAAACAAAAATTGCTGGAAATACTCAGTAGGTCAAGCAGCATCTGTGGAGAGAATCATAGAATCCCTACAGTGCAGAAGGAGGCCATTTGATCCATCGAGTCTGTACCGACCACAATCCCACCTAGGCCCCATTCCCACAACTCCATGCATTTACCCTGCTAATCCCCCTAACACTAGGGTCAATTTAGCATGGCCAATCCACCTCACCCGCATATCTTTGGACTGTGGGAGGAAACCAGAGCACCCGGAGGAAACCCACGCAGACAAGGGGAGAATGTGCAAACTCCACAGAGACAGTGACCCAAGGTCAGAATTGAACCTGGGACCCTGGCGCTGTGAGGCAGCCGTGCTAACCACTGTGCCACCGTGCCGCCCAAAGAAACAAGAATTGACATATCAGGTTGATGACCTTTTATTAGAACGGACCTGAAACTCACTCACCCTCTCCACAGATCTGACTGACCTGTTGAGTATTTACAGAATTTTTTATTTTGGTTTCAGATTGCCAGCATTGCAGAATTTTGCTTCTGTCTTGGTTTTCTGAATGGTGTTTTGCTCATTCACAACGTAAACCACATTTTATTTGTAGTGGTTATTTCATGGACGAGTGAAAAAAAGTCAATTTATTTTCCTCTGATTTGCTTTATTGTCACATAAATTGTCACATATATCTGGTTGTCAGAGCACCAGGAACAGACTGCAATCTGAGGTTAAACACCCAGCGCATGGATTACAGTATCATTTTGTTGACGTACAGATCGTACTTTTTAAAAGTCATGACTCAGTTAAAAAAAAATTCAGCCCCCACACCAAAAGACTATAGACAACGCACACCGTTCATAAAGGAAAAGAGGGGGTGCAGAATGTAGTGCTATAGTCATAGATAGGGTACAGAGAAGGATTAACTTAATATAAGGTAGGTCCATTCAAAGGTCTGATGGCAGCAGGGAAGAAGTAGTTCTCGAGTCAGTTTCTTCTTTAAAAAAATATAAGTTACCATTTTCTTCTTGTCCACAAGTTTCTGGCGTGCCTCGTCTATGCTGCTCCTCTGGTGCTTCAGGGAAAATGACAGCAGTGTCACCTTGCTGAAGGTACTCTTGCACATTTGGATCATGACTCTGCTCATCTCCTGCAGTAGAATTATGGAAGCAGTTCTCTCCATCAGAATCACAGCCTTCTTCATTAACTATTGAAAAATATTCAAAAGTTATTGACAGCATTGTTCCCAAATTAAAATAATTTTACAAACCTTTTTGAAGTTCTTCAACATGAATGTAAAGATTCAAAATTATTTTTAATTACATAATTCACACTGGGCAGGAATAGATTGAGTGGTCTGCTTTTATGCATAAAATTTTATTATTTTAAAATTAAGACTTTGGTTTTAATTGATACAGATCTAAAAGCTTAGCCAAGCAGTAACATACTTGCTTCTTAGTTAGCATTCTTGCTTTGTAGTTTCAAACCTCACTCAAGAATGTAAGCATACGATCTAGGTGGTACTTAAGTACAATACAGGAGAATATTTCAGTGCTGAAGGTGCAATTCTCAGCTAAAATATTAAACTTGGGTCTCCCCTGCCACATTCATCGCTTGATGCTGAAAAGCTCATGGGACTACCCAGAGGAATTGGGAGCTCTCTTGATGTTTCAACTTCTTTTGATCAGATCACTATTTAAATACAAATGTTTCCTTCTAAAAGAACTACGATAGTAGCAATACATCAAATTTTGCAATGCAGTTACAGGAACAGTGGTTATCACTGCTGCCTCACAGTGCCATGGACCTGGGTTCGATTCTCGGTTTGGGTCGCTGTCTGTGCGCAGTCTGCACGTTCTTCCCGTGTCTGCATGGGTTTCCTCTGGGTACTCCAGTTTCCTCCCACCATCCGAAAGACATGCGGGTTAGGTGCATTGGCCATGCTAAACTCTCCCTCAGTGTACCCGAACAGGTGCCGGAGTGTGGCAACTAGGGGATTTTCACTAACTTCATTGCAGTGTTATTGTAAACCTATTTGTGACAATGATAAATAAACTTTAAATTACATGTGCTGTGCTTAAATTTTAAGTAGGGTACTTGCCCCATGATTATTTCTTGCAAAAAAAACTTAGCTGAAATATTTTGGGATTTTAGATAATTTGTTGCTCACAGTAAGGATTTGGGAAAGAACGATGTTCAAGTTTGATTTGATTCATTATTGTCACATATATTAGTATAGAGTGAAAAGTATTGTTTCTTGTGCGCTCTACAGACAAAGCATACCATTCATAGGGAAGGAAAGGAGAGTGCAGAATGTATGTAGCATTACAGTCATAGCTAGGGTGCAGAGAAAGATCAACTTAATGTGAGGTAGGTCCATTCAAAAGTCTGATGGCAGCAGGGAAGAAGCTGTTCTTGAGTTGGTTGGTACGTGACCTCAAAACTTGATTTTTGTTTTGAGAAGCCACAAAATGCAAGCAATGAGAATGTGCCGTTACGCCAGATGAATCGGCTTGTGGAATGTTGCAGCCCACCGCATTATTCAAACCACTGTCAGGGTCAATTATTTCATCCCAGAGCTGTTAAGTTGGGGTGCACAATATTCATTCTGAGAGGAGCAGATGACGTTTTATTTAAATCGGAATCCAGAACGGAGCAACTGAAAGGTTGCCTTAAATCAGGCAAGTTACAGGAGAATAGCGCACCACAGAAATTTTCATCCGTTTGGCCGGTGGAAAATATTTTGTACACAATGCTTGTCTGACCAAGCACAAGAGTTAAACTGGATTTCTAACAATTTCTCAGTACCCGGAAGAAAAAAATAAAGTGTTTGGTCCCTTGAGCTGAGGGAGATATGAAGGTGATATGAAGGGAAAGGGAAAATTACCAGGAGACTTGCTGCCTAAGGCGGTTGGGGGGGGGTGTCCAAACTTCTCTCCCCCTCATCTATTGTTAGGGTGGCACAGAAGGACCTTTACTTTGTCTGTCTAGTAATGAGTGAAACAATATTTACTTGATATTGCTCACTTTGATGATCATAAAGTACAGCTTAAAAATGTCATTACGAGTCCATTTAAGGATTAATGAATTGCTGCAAAGGAGTCATTAAATTTAATAGGTTAAACTAAGTTTACTAAAGTGAAGCCCAAAAAAAAACAAGTTAGAGAATATTTGCGTTGAAAATAACAGAACTTTAATAAAAGGTGGGACATCTAATTCTCCCAGTGAGTAATGTTTTTTCCCCCACTTTCCCATTAGTTTTATTAAATTGTATTTGTATGGACATCAATCCAAATTCAAGGAATGTAGGTAAGGAAACAGTTAAGGTGAACAGAAAGCTAAACTATGCACAATAAACTGGTGGAGAACCAGAGTGCAATGCTCCATCTTGCAATAAATGAAATTACTTGGAATGTGTTTTTACTTTTCACATTCAAGGTATGAATTAGATGACTAATTAATTCAACATTCATAAATAGGAGCAAACGAACAAAATATTCATCACACTCCAACAAAAAATGCTGGAAAATCTCAGCAGGTCTGATGGGATCTGTGGAGAGAGAATAGAGCCAAACCTTTGAGTCAGGATGACCCTTCGCCAGAGCTCTGATCTCAATCTTGCCACAGATGCTGTCACATCTGCTGAGATTTTCCAGCATTTTCTGTTTCGGATTCCAGCATCCACAGTATTCTGCCTGTATCAAAATATTAATCACTATTAGTTTTAGCCAATTAGTTTTGATCTATATTGGTTATCCTTTCCTCTTGCCTCCACCTCTAGTTATCTGATCAAACACTGAACTGCAAGCAAGATAATTAACTGCAGCGGACAGATGAGATTGATTATTTATCCAATGTAAAGAATTAGTCAGTACCTGTGCAACCATCACTGCGTGTCTGAGCTTCAGGCCCCAGGTTGTCTGCATTTTCTTCCTTTCCTAAAATGTAAAAAGGTATTAGCCTCAAATTCTAAATAAAATGGTGATTTTAAAACAGGTGAACTAATTTACCTAATACACCTTTTTGTATTCTGGGAAGCAAAGCCAAGTTGAATTGCATAAATTTCCAACCAGTTTCCTGGGCACTGCACTTAAAATTGTCATCTATTCCACTCTGTTCCTTATACTTGCACTGCAATGCTAGAGAACAAACGTGCAACTGTCTTAGCTTTTTATGATCAAAACAGTAACATTCCACATCATAATTAACACCAAGCCACAAAGTGACTCGCATTCTGGTGGCACAGTGGAGCACTGCCATAACAAGCAATGTGGCAGAGAGATCTACAAATGAAGCTCCCATACTCAAGTGAGACAGAAAATTACACTACACATGGGTTAGTCTGGGAGATGGGGTAAAAATAGTTATACACAATTACACTCCAACCTGGATGGACAATGGCAAACGCAATCAGTTAATGTTAAAAGTGCTTGAAATTTTGTTTGAACATTTTCAGGTGAACACAATTTAAAAATAAAATACTACCATAATTACAAACCAGTGCAATATTTTTGAATTTTTTTAATGTTTATATTTTTAAGCCTCTCTTGATGTAAACAGGGATCTATTTCTCTGATGCAATGCCCTGGAGATAACTGCAGCTGTAAAGCATTTCAAGCACACAGGAACGGAAGTGAAAGTATGCAGAGGTACGTCGCTATTTTGTAATCTTCATAACATTAGATTATGACAATGACATAACCCGGAAACCCGCTTCCTATGAGGTAGACTCATCTGAAACCATTTCACTTCAGCTGCTTCCTTCTTTTATGCCTTTAAAGGTGAAAGCATGAAAGACAGCATTCGGAGTTCAAGCTAACGGAGATTTACTTTGCGAGACTTGTTCGGTTTTGCAATACTGAATTATCTTGCTGTCTTATTAACTGGATTTTTTATTAAAATCGTTCTCAGGATGTTATTGCATTTGCTGCCCTTAGTGGCGAGTGTAGGCCTCATCAAACCACTGCAGTCCATATTCTTTATAGCAGCTGGATATACCTGAATGGCCTGCGTTAGGGTATAGCGAACAATCCCATAATGACAATCAAACAACCTCATGGTTAATTGTACTGATATACAGCTTAAATTTTTAAACCACCATGGTGGGATTATATTCTCATTCTCCTTCTCCCGATTCTGAATTCAGGCCTCTGGATCACAAGACCAGTAATATAACTACAGTCAACTCCTGCTGCTCGTGGGGGTTTTGTTCCCTCAAATTCTCTAAGGGCGAGATTGCGAACTTGTGCATGTGCCGAGCCGGTGCAAGTGCAGTGCACGTTTTCTTCATGCGAGTGATGTGGGAACAGTGAGAGTTGAACATTTTAAATCGCTGATGAGTGAAGTTTTGGGGCCACGAACCACAAATACAAGCCCAACCACATTTGCAAGAGTAAACAAATGTGTGTTCGAGGGGGTTGCAAACAACAGCAGTTGACTGTGTTGCAGTACTGAGTCAACTGCATCCAAGTCAATTGAAAAAGAATACCAAAAATAAAAATGCACGCAGTTTCCATTATGTTAGAACATGAATCAAAACATGATTGTTTTTTTAGGCCAATAGCAATATTTCTGGGTAGATTTTGAATATACTCTTTTTGTTCCATACACTTTGCAACGTTATAGTTGAGAGTCATTTCTCAAAGGTCCAAAAATATAAGTACCTGGAATTTCTAAAGACACAGCAGTGGACATATTTACCCTGCCAACATAACTGAAATGCAACAGTGAAATGCCGTGCAAATGCCTTTTCTGCCTCCCACAAAGTTTCCACATGAGTCATTAAAAATAACACTGTTTTCATTGGTGTGAACTATATTCCTGCCAGGTAACTTCAAGAATTACTCAACCACCGTTACAAGAACAAATAGAGTGTGGGTACTATGGAAGAATTTGCATGAAAATGTTTCTATTTATTGGCATAATAACTTTACAATAAACATTTAAAGTCCTATTAGGTTAATAATGCGCAGTAACAAAACGTCATAATGCTTAATGCAAAGTACTTTAAGAAAATGTTTTACAATTAGTGGCAGCCTGATCAAATAACTTGTTCCTCATCATTTTCAACACAGTATTGCACAATTTGGCACAATTTGATGGCAAACAGCACCCTCTAGAGCAGTGAGATGTGGCTAGGCTTTCAGTCTTGTACAGAATTTGGACCAAGCAGCACATGCTATTGCTTAAGGAAAGACTTCCATATTTACAAGAGAATTACAACAGCTGCATCATAATTCGGTATCAATCCAAACCCTCTGCAAGAAAAACAAACACCGAAGTTTCCCCAGTTTTTGGAACTCTTCTCCAAGATGGAATGAGTGTACAGAACCTTCTTCCCAGCCTACCAAAGACAAATGCAGATGTAACTATTGGTACAGGGTAGGGTTGCTGGGATAAACCTGAAACTACTAGTTTGCTCAATGGCACTCTTGTAACCTCCTACACACATTTCAGTGCTACTAGAAGGCATCATCAGGTTGAACTTCATGAGGCCCGTGGCCTTATTGATGGCGTGGTCCTGGTCCAAGTCCAAATGTTGCTGGAAAATTGGCTAAGTAAAAGAGAGACACTAAAGGCTGATAGCCATTCCCGAAGTTACAGAGACACTACAAGGAATCACATAGGCAGCTATGCCACAGGATACAAAACAGCAGGAGGTCCCGGGACTTCAAAAGGTGATCACTATCAGTTTGAGGTGCAATGAACAAATGGTTGTAAACAATCACCCATCACACGGGACGTTTGAAACAACGACTGTGAAGGATGGGAGGCCATTAATATGGACATTTGTGGTAATCTGTCAGAACAGGGGACTGCAAGCAGACACAGTCGCAAGGAAGTAACTAATATTGCCAGACTTAGCCAAATTAGCAATAATCTCTAGGAAGAACCATTATGGAAGGGAGCCTCAAACTTTTGGTTTGAAGACGGAGTTCGATCCCAGTTCATGCCTGGCCAGTACAATTAGGTGGTCACGTCTCCACAACTTCACCAGAAGTCATTAGGTTTGTTTAAACCTATGTGGAGGAATTCATAGTGGCAGCAAAGGGAGGTGGGATCATTTGTGTGTTTTAAACAAGATATAGTAGTGATAAGCATTGGGATTTGCTATTTTGTTTAATAAAGAAGTGATTTAGTTCAAGGATAACAGTGTTGTGTCTGTCAATCAAATGGAGAGAGGGTCACAGTCAACAGTGGTTAAAATCTACAATTCTTATGACACCCAAGATAAAAGTCTGAAATAATTTGGAATTACGTGAATTGATATCTAGCCTGAGTTGCATGAGGATTGCAAAAAACAACTTATATTTATAGAATGCTTTAACATAATGAAACATCCCAAGCCTGACAGGAGCACTATAAAACAAAGTGTGACACAGAGCCACAAAGGCGATATCAAGTTCGATGACAAAATGTTCAAAGAGGTAGGTTTTAGAAGAAAAGTAAGGTAGAGTAGGCAGAGAGGTCTGGGGAAAGAATTCCAGAGCTTGGGGCCAGGGTAACTGAAGGCAATGGTGAGGCAATGATGATTGGGAATGCACAAGAGGTTAGAATTGGAGGAGCACAGCCGGTTTCCTCCCACAGTCTGAAAGATGTGCTGGTTAGGTGGATTGGCCATGATAAATTCTTCCTCAGTGTACCCGAACAGGCGCCTGGAGTGTGGCAACTAGGGGATTTTTACAGTAACTTCATTGCAGTTAATGTACGCCTACTTGTGACACCAATAAATATACTTTAAACTTTAACATAGATATTTTGGAGGCTTGCGAAACTGAAGGAGATTACAAAAATAGGGAGAGGCACGGCCACAAAGCCAAGCAGGGGTTTCAAGATAAGGGATGAGAATTTTGAAGTCAAGACATTGCTTGACTGGGAGCCAATATAAGATAGTGAACACAAGGGTTATGGCCAAATGGGACTTCCTGCAAGTTAAGACATCAGCAGCTAAGTTTTGTGTGGCCTCATATGTAGCGTAGAAGTTGGGGTCCAGCCAGGATTGTGTGTAATACTCAAGTCTAGAGATAATGAAGGCATAAATAAAAAGAGTGAAAGCTGCGCTGAAATATGGGCGAAATTGAAAGATGTTATGGAAGCAGAAAAAGATGGTCTTAAAGATGACAGAAACTCATCTGTGGATCAAATGTGACACCAAGGTTGTGAACAGTCTGGTTTAATTTCAGACTGTTGCCAGGAACAGGGCTAGAATCTGTACTTAGAGAATGGAGCTTGGAACAACAGTTTCAGTCTTTCCGATATTTTATCGGGGAAAAATGTCTGCTTATCCAGTACTGGATGTCAGATAAGCAGACTGATTATTTAGCAACAGTGGAGTCGTCGAAAGACATGATGATGGAGGTAGAGCTGGACAGTATCAATGTAAATGTGAAAACTAACACCTGTGCCTTCAGATGATATTACTAAGGAACAGCACGTAGATGAGAGGACCAAGGATTAATCCTTGGGGGCACCAGAGATAATGCGACTGTGAAACCAATATATTTGTGAATTTTATTGGACTTTGCCAATTACAAGATGGTTGCTGGAATACAGAATCAAAAATGCCTGTGTGCTGCCTCCTACATCACAGATCGATGAAATATTTACTCAAAAATGACGAAAGAACAATCTAGTTAAATTCAAAGCAATTCTATTTGATCCTTCACTCTTCATTTCCTCTCAATTCCTTCACCTGTTTTCTCCTGAATAGTTCATCTTTCTGAGGTATGGGTTTACAGGTGCTTGCCACCCTCCAGTGCACTGCTGAAATAGATTTTTCTTGATAGCACCTCAGTAGTAAACGTTTGCAGCTGTTCAACTTCAGTTGGAAGGAGCCCAAGTTTTGGAGGGTGGTGGGGAAAAAAATGTAACCAATCCTCACATACATTCCCAGCATTGCTGAATTCAATGAACTGAATACAGATTGAAGATAACTTTACAGATCAAATATCTATGGATAAAGATGTAAAGTAAGAGTTTTAACAACACCAGGTTAAAGTCCAACAGGTTTATTTGGTAGCAGATTTGCTACCAAATAAACCTGTCGGACTTTAACCTGGTGTTATTAAAACTCTTACTGTGTTCACCCCAGTCCAATGCCGGCATCTCCACATAAAGATGCAAAGCCATTGGTTAACTGCATAAATTTCTCAAGCTTTGGCTTATGGTTGCACAAGGAGGAAAAACAAAAGGATAAATAGCATCAGATAGGGTAAAAGCTTAGCCACGATCTGTGACAAAAAATTATTTAAAATATTTAATTTTCTATGCAATTAACTTAAGTGCATGAAGTATTCTAAATTAATCCTTCAATAAATCTCTTTCACGCACTGAACTGATGACTCTCATATGGTTTTCAAAGTTCATGGTGAGTTAAGTGTAATCTGAAAGCACACACACTTAACTAATCAAATTCAAATTACATTTCTTTTTTTTTTTCCAGACAAATTATGTTGTCATACCAGAGGTATGGATTATTATTTAGTTTGGAAATGCTTTATTGCAATTGTTTGTTTTTAACTTCATTTTCCAGAATCTAAAGGCATGGACCTACATCGCATTAAGTTGATCTTTCTCTACACCCTAGCTATGACTGTAACACTACATTCTGCACTCTCTACTTTCTTTCCCTACGTACGGTATGCTTTATCTGTATAGCGCGCAAGAAACAATACTTTTCACTGTATGTTAATACATGTGACAATAATAAAATCAAATCAAAAAGGTACTTCAGGTTACAATGGTATTGAGGAGCACTGGGTTGGTGGTGAGACACTGATGCATGTGGAGCAGTTTTGTTGACAGAATGGGAGGTAGCCCCTGATTAGGTAGGAACAGTGAAAGGAAGGAATAATGAAATTAAAACCAGTTCCTGGATCAGTTCAGCAATTTAGCAGTCATTCCGGGGCAAGTGGCTTCCACATTGTGATAAATTCTCCCTCTAAATATATTGGAAACCTTGCATTTGCATACACAATGCCCACTCTTAACGTTGTAAATTTCTATGTCCACGTTTACAATGGAACTACCTACGTAAACCTGTAATCACACAATGATTACAGTAGAGGAGGCTGACAAATTTTGGCCCATTAGCCTGTGCTGGCTCCCTGCAGAAGAAATTCTCACTGCTTTCTCCTCCTTCCTTTTCAGATAATTATCCAAATCTCTCAAATGCCTTGATTGAACTTGCTCCACCATACTCCAGTGTATTCCACATTTTAACCACACACACACAACAGTTTTTCATGTCGCTAATGTCTTTTTTTGCCAATGACCTTAAATCTGCACCCTCTGGTTCTTGATTCTTCCACCAGTGGGAGCAACTTCTCCGTTTACTTCATCCAGCCATAATTTTGAATACCTTCATCAAATCTCCTCTCAGCCTTCTTTACACCAAGAAAAACAGTCCCAGCTTTTCCAATCTATCTTCTGAACTGATGCTCCTCATTCCTGGAACCATTTTTGCATATCTTTTCTACACTCTCCAATGCCTCTACTTTCTCAGGAGGCTACAGAAATTTGGCATGTCTCACCAACTTTTACAGATGCATCATAGAAAGCATTCTTTCTGGTTGTATCACAGCTTGGTATGGCTCCTGCTCTGTCCCAAGACCACAAAAAACTACAAAGGGTCGTGAACGAAGCCCAGTCCAACACAAACCAGCCTCCCATCCATTGACTCGGTCTACACTTCCCGATGCCTCAGAAAAGCAGCCAGCATAATTTAAAAACCCCACGCACCCTGGGCATTCTCTCTTCCACCTTCTTCCATTGGGAAAAAGATACAAAAGTCTGAGGACACATACCAACCAACTCAAAAACAGCTTCTTCCCTGCTGCCATCAGACTTTTGAATGGACCTACCTCATATTAAGTTGATTTTCCTCTACACCCTAGCATGACTGTAACACTACATTCTGCACTCTCTCCTTTCCTTCTCTACGTACGGTACGCTTTGTGTGTATATAACCCAAGAAACAATACTTTTCACTGTAAAGTAATACATGTGGCAATAATAAATCAAATCAAAACCAAAACCTTTCGAAAGTATGTGGCCCAGAACTGAATGCAGTACACTGGCCAGGCCAAACCAGTGTTTTATACAATTTAACATAGCTTTCGCCTCCCGCTGCCATGAAACGTGTGGTGGGTTGCGTGGTAAATCCCGCCTTTTTTATTCATTCGTGGGACATGGACATCACTGCTTGGCCAGCATTTATTGCCCATCAGGTGGTGGTGAGCTGCCTTCTTGAGTCGCTGCAGTCCATGTGCTGTGGGTTGACTCACAATGCCGTCAAGGAGGAAATTCCAGGATTTTGACCCAGCGACTGCGAAGCAACGGCAATATATTTCCAAGTCAGGATGGGGAGTGGCTTGGAGGAAAGCTTGTAGGTGATGGTGCTTCCATGTATCTGCTGCTCTTGTCCTTCTAGACGGAAGTGGTTGTGGGTTTGGAAGGTGCATTCTAAGGATCTTTGGTGAATTGTTGCAGTGCATCTTGTAGATAGTAGCAGCGGTGTGTACCGAGTGTCGGTGGTGGAAGGATTGAATGTTTGTAGATGTGGTGCCAATCAAGCGGGCTGCTTTGTCTTAGATAATGTTGAGCTTCTTCGGTATTGTCGGAGCTGCACCCATCCAGGCAAGTGGGGAGAATTCCATCACGCTCCTGACTTGTGTCTTTTAGATGGTGGATAGGCTTTGGGGAGTCAGGAGGTGAGTTACTCGCCACAGTATTCCTAGCCTCTGACCTACTCTTGTAGCCAGTGTTTATGTGCTGAGTCCAGTTGAGTTTCTGGTCAACGGCAACCCCAAGGATGTTGACAATGGGGGATTCAGTGATGGTAACACCATTGAACGTCAAGGCATGGTGGTTAGATTGTCTCTTATTGGTGGTGATCATTGCCTGGCATTTGTGTGGTGCGAATGTTACTTGCCACTTGTCAGCCCTAGCCTGGATATTGTCCAGATCTTGTTGCATTTGAACATGGACTGTTTCAGTATCTGAGGAGTCGTGAATGGTGCTGAACATCGCTGATTGCACAAACATCCCCACTTTTGACCTCATGATGGAAGGAAGGTCATTGATGAAGCAACTGAAGATTGTTGGGCCAAGAACATAACTCTGAAGGACTCCTTCAGAGATGTCCTGGAGCTGAGATGACTGACCCTCCACAACCACCTTCCTATTTACCAGATATGACTGCAACCAGTGGAGTGTTTGCCCCCTGATACCCATTGCTTCTAGTTTTGCTAGGGCTCCTTGGTGCACACTTGGTCGAATGCGGCCTTTATGTCAAGAGCTGTCACTCTCATCTCTCCTCTGGAATTCAGCTCTTTTGTCCATGTTTGAACCAAGGCTGTAATGAGGTCAGGGGACCCTGGGGAAACCCAAACTGGGCGTCTGAGCAGGTGTTGCTTGATAGCACTGTTGATGACCCCTTCCATCACTTCACTGATGATCGAGAACAGACTGATTGGACAGTAATTGGCTGGGTTGGATTTGTCCTGCTTTACCTGGGCAATTTTCCACATTGTTGGGTAGCTGCCAGTGTTGCAACTGTACTGGAAGAGCTTGGTTAGGGGAGCAGCAAGTTCTGGAGCACAAGTCTTCAGTACTATTGCCAGAATGTTATAAGGGCCCATTGCCTTTGCAGTATTCAGTGCCTCCAACAGTTTCTTGATATTACGTGGAGTGAATCGATTTGGCTGGAGACTGGCATCTGTGACGCTAGGGACCACTGGAGGAGGCAGAGATGGATCATCCACTCGGCATTTCTGGCTGAAGATAGCGGCAAATACTTTAGCCTTGATCCACATGGTTCATCTCAATCCCAAGAATCAAGTCTAGTTATGTACTTCTCATTGGACAGGTAACATACTGCTATAGAAAATTCTCCCGAAGACACTCTTGGAACTCTTACACCTCGCTGCCCTTTACACCACCACTATTTCAGTCTATATTCGGTAACTGAAGTCCACCACTATCAACCATTTTATAATTTGTGCGCTTGTCTGTAATCTGTTTCTCCACATCATTCTCACTCTTTGGTGCCTATAGTCCAAACCGAGCAATGAAATTGCATTTTTTAGTTCCCTGCTCCAGCCAAATAGATTCCATCCTTGCCTCCTCTGGGACATCCTCCCTCTCTCACTCTCCAGCACTGCAATGTTCTCCTTCAACAATACTGCCCCTGCTCCCCTATTGTTTCCTTTCCCATCTTGCCTGAAAACCTTGTATCCGGTGTATTTAATAGCAGTCTGGCCCTTCTTTGAGCAGGGACTCCATTACAGGCACAACAATTTCCAAGTGATTATCTGCAGCTCAGCCTTTTTCTTTTACATACTTGCATGGGATATGCCGTTGCTGGCAAAGTCAGCATTTGTTGCCCACCCCAGATTGCCTTCACAGATGTGGTGGCAAGCCCACTTTTTGAACTGCTGCAATCTATCTGGTGCAGGTACATCCAGAGTGCTGCTGGGAAGCATGCTTCAAGATACTGAAGTTATGATATATACTTCCAAGTCAGGTGAGTGGTTTCGAGGGAAATTGCAGGTCGTCTTCCCATGTGTCTGCTGGCCTTGTCCTTCTCGGTGGCAGAAGTCATAGTTTTGGAAGCAGTTGTCAAAGGAGCCTTGGTATTGTACAGACAGCTGCCACTTATTATTACTGAATGCTTAAGGAGGTGGGTGTTGGAGTTGCACTCATCCAGGTAAATGGGGAGTATTCCATCACATTCCTGATTTGTAGATGGTGGGAGTCAGGTGGTTGGCTGCAAAATTTCCAGCCTCTGACCTGCTCTTTAAACCAGTGTTTATGTGGTTGGTCCAGTTCAATTTCTGATTAATAGCAATCTACCCAGATGTTGATAGTGGGGGATTCAGCAATTGGTAATGCCATTGATTGTCCAAGGGAGATGGTTATGTTCTCTCATTGGAGATTGTCATTTACTGACACTTGTGTAACACCTATGTCACTTGTCACTTCTCAGCCCAAACCAGATTATCCAGATCCTGTTACATATGGACATCAACTGCTTCAGTGAACTAAGGAGTTGCAAATGCAACATTGTGCAAATGCACATCACCACTTGATCTTATGGAGGAAGGAAGATCTTGAAGCAGTTGAAGATGGTTGGGTCAGGGACACTATTCTGAGGAACTCCTGCAGCAATGAAGGTAATGTATTAATTAGAAAAATTTGTTCAACTTGCTTCAAACTGTTGGTCCCAATATCCCAGGAATCTAAAGCACTTGCTCCTGCAGCATTTTTCCATGCATTGATCTACTCCCCCCCCCCCCCGCATTTCTATCCTCACTACCAGGAGTAATCTGGAGATTTTTTGAAGTTGTGCTTGCTAATTTCCTACCTAGCTCCCTAAATTCTGATTGAAGAGCCACATCCCTCTTTCTACCCATGTTGTTGATACTGGCGTGGACTATGATTGCTGGCTGTTCACCTTCCCCCTTTGATGTGCTCTGCAGCCAGTGACATCCTTGACTCTGGCACTAGAGGGAACATACCATCTTGAATTCATGTTCATGGCCACAAACACACATCTGTTCCCCTAACCATTGAACCTCCTATTCACCGTTGTTCTTGCAGTATTCTTCGTGTCCCCTGTACAACTGAGCCAACCATAGTGCCATGGACCTAGCTCTGGCTGCAACCTCTAGTGCAGAGAAGTTTGTACAATCTAGCCAACTCTACTATGATTGCCAAACCGGCATTCTGTAATTTATGTTCCATGGCCAGGTCCCAAGTTTTTGGTCATATCCGTTAGGAACCAATAATGTTTTGTTGAAAATAGACAAAGTTTGAGCCTCAAGACACTTACTAAGTGAATAAAGCCACAAGATTCCACAGGTTTTAAACAAAAATAAACGTTACTGTACAAGGACAGAAAGATGAAACAATTTACAATATCTATCCTATGCTCTAAAATTGAGAGTTAATATGAGGGAGGCAATCTGTGGTCAAACACACCACGCTGTACAGTAAATGGCAGATACAACCAAGACAAGACAGGACAGGACAGGAGTCTCTCGACAGGACAGGAGTCTCTCAACAATCCACCCAGATATCAGTAAACACCGAGTAAACCAATCTTACAAAAATTCTCTCTCACACAGGAGATTCCAGTCTTCACTTCAAAGATCTAACCTCAGAATTCTCTCCAAAAGTTGCCCCAACTTGGATGATGTCAACAAGAGCCCACCTCACATGTTTCATTTCCCAGGATTCCGTCCCCTGGATTCCCTCAAGCGCAACTTCAGTTCTTTGGCCAAACCAAAGCAGAACAGTACTGCTCCAAAAGAGGTGCCTTTGCTCAAATGGTTGCTGCATGTAGTCACCAACCTTCGGCTACCTTCTTGGATCTTCAGAGCTTCCTCTCGAGCCCTCATTATTTGCTACCTTCAGCCCTTATCCTGTTTGGATAATTACTCTCCTAGTTACTCTGCTTCTCTTTTTCGAACTGAACTGGGACCTTTTCCTATCTCTGTCTCCTATCTGGGACTCTTCTTCTCAATGGTGCTCCACTACAGGTCACCTGGCCTGGGTCTAAACACCATTTTTCCTTTATGCACAAGTGTACTGGACCAAAGAACGTAAAAATGTATGTGTAGTCTACTCCCACTATGCATGCACAAAGCTCCATGGCTGCCGGGAGCCAAAGTTCATGAACTCCACTCTCAACACCAGGGCAAGTTTAGTTTTCGCAACAATAGTTAAAGAGTAAAAGCCAAGACCCCATTTCGACTTGTCCCATTTTCATACCATGGAAATAACGGGGCCAATATGCATACTTAGTGTTGGGTTTTCCATTTTAATGTTGTCTCGTACTGGTGCCAACATAGTCACACATTCTAATTGACACCATTTTGGAATGCATGTCACCCACTTCGCTGCCACTCCCCACCCCCCTCTCCCATTTGTTCCTTTCCTCCCTCATCAGGAGAATTTGGGAGGGGGAAAGAGGTGAGCCAGAGAGGGAAGCAGCAAGTGGGAGGGGCAGCAAGTAATCCATTCCAGATATTAACAAATTTATGAAATAAAACCTAATTATCCATCTGGTCCTTTTGTCTACTATTTTAAATCCGTGACCTCAACTACTTGCCCAATGAAACAGCATTTCCTCACGTGCTCAAGAAAAGCCCTTGTTATATTTACCTGCACTAAATTGCATCTGTTATAAGTTTATTTTTCATTTGCTCCTGGGATGGGAGTGTGTTGGCTCAGCCAGCCTTTATTGCACATTCCTAATTGCCCTCAAGAAGGTGGTGGCAAGCCAACTTCCTGGACCACTGCAATCCACCTGGTTTAGATCCTCCCCAACTGTGGATGTGAGTTCCAGGACTTTGACCTAGTGACAGTGAAGAAATGTCAATATAGTTCCAAGTCAGGATGGTGCGATGGATGTCTGCCTCTAAATGTTCAATCATTCAGACAGAACAGCCCGTTTAATTTATGCACCCTTTGCTGCATTGTTGACATGCACCTCTACTGTGGAATCACTGAAATCTTGTCACATATGATGAAGCACAATGCAGTTGGCTAATTAGTCTTCTGGGGTGGAAAGGAATTAAATGCCATGAAATGAAAGGAAACAAACGATTAGGACAAGGTAAAACAGAAAGACAATAATTTAGTGGGAATGTACCATTAACACCCTGCTAAGTGCTTACATCATGAGGATTGGCTGCAAAATGAATGAAGAAAAAAATGCAGTGGTCTGGAAATGACAAGATCACTTAAGTAGCCTGCGTTCATGATAATCACTATAAACATTGTTTCACTATAGCACAAAATGAAATTGCTTTTTCAGTTTTACAGAGAAAGCAATCTTTAAAATGAAATTGGTTAACATGAAATTGGTTCAAGTGAAATGTGATCTATTAGAAGGCTAGTTATGTTGGTCTTTGAGTACACTTCCACAATCAATGTAGCAAACTTTGTATGTTTTTGCGTGCTATTTGGTGCAGTTAGGAGAAGAAAAACCAGTGATGCGAGGAGACTGTTCAACTTGGATTGCCTATAAATAGGCTACGAACACAGGGCTAAAGTTTTCCCAGCTCTGCTGTGGTAGGCTGGGAGGCAAGGAGGCTGGAAGTTTCCAAGGGGCAAGCTGAGATTAGGGTTGGTTGCCTGGTCCATTGTGGCGGATGGTCAATTATCATCAGGACTCCAATTAAGGGCACTTGTGAGACTTGGCAGGAATTCTGCGGGTGGCAGAGCAGCCCTGCACAGGCTGCCGGCATCTTCCCTGCAGCAGCTTGGGGTCTATCGAAGCTGGGGGGATCCATGAACCACTGACAGGGTCACGGGCAGGAAAGACTGCAGTTGCAGTCTGAAGGGGCTTGCCCCACATTTCAAGGAGCCTAATGGTTTCAATCCTACCTACTCCTCAAAGTGCTTCTACGAGGAGGCACTAGGGCAGTTTCTGGCCTGGCACCCAACTTTTCTGGTGGGGCTAACTGGGCTCTGGAGCTCTCAGCCCTAGAACTGACGGTATCGTGCCTACCCTGCCAGCCTTAATTGGACGGTCAACAGGGAGGTTGATTCCAGGAAGATTGAGCGCAGAGCCAGCATTTGGGCCCAACATCACGGTTCTGAAACCCTCAGGATAAATCCACCCCTTAAAAACTCTACGTTCACATATGAAAACTGTGGTGGTGAAAAACTGAAAGTTTACCAGTGCTGAATAAAACCCCAAGGCTGCTCGAAACACTGGCTTCAGGAATAGTAGTACTGACAAGGAATAAATCAGGCTGTTACCTTTAGGTTTAGGAAACATCAGTGCGCTTTCTAATTTTTTTTTGGGCAAGGTCAGCACTTATTGCCTAATTTGAACTGACATTTCAGAAGGTAGTTCAGCGTCAACCATATTGCTGTGGGTCTGGAGTCATATGCAGGCCAGACCAAATAAGAATGGCAGATTTTCTTCATTAGTGAACCAGATGGAGTTTTACAAAAATCGATGGTAGTTTCAGGGCCACCGTTAGTGAGACTGGATTTCAATTCCAAATTTATTAATGGATTTTAAATTCCACCAACAGCCATGTTAGGATTTGAACTCATGATCCCAGAGAATGAGC